>NW_027137041.1:0-265757 GCF_040869045.1 Eurosta solidaginis | reverse complement strand
ATATAAAACAAGTAAGGAAGGCTAAGTTCGGGTGTAACAGAATGCTACATACTCAGCTGAGAGCTTTGGAGACAAAATAAGGGACAATCACCACGTAGGAAAATTAATCGAGGGCCATAGTTCAATAGGTGGACGCCATTTCGGGATATCGCCATAAAGGTGGACCAGGGGCGATTCTACAATGTGTTTGTACCATATGGGTATCAAACAAAAAGTTGCTAATGAGTATTTTAAACTTGACTGGGCCTTAGTTCTATAGGTGGACGCCTTTTCGAGATATCGCCATAAAGGAGGACCACGAGTGACCCTAGAATGTGTTTGTACGATATGGGTATCAAATTAAAGGTATTAATGAGGGTTTTAAAAGGGAGTGGTCCTTAGTTGTATATGTGAAGCCGTGTTCGAGATATCGACCAAAATGTGGACCAGGGTGACCCTAAACATCTTCTGTCGTTTACCGCTAATTTATTTATATATGTAATACCACGAACAGTATTCCTGCCAAGATTTCAAGGGCTTTTGATTTCGCCCTGCAGAACTTTTTCATTTTATTCTACTTAATATGGTAGGTGTCACACTCATTTTACAAAGTTTTTCCTAAAGTTATATTTTGCGTCAATAAACCAATCCAATTGCAATGTTTCGTCCCTTTTTCATATTTGGTATAGAATTATGACATTTTTTTTTATTTTTCGTAATTTTCGATATCGAAAAAGTGGGCGTGGTCATAGTGGGATTTCGGCCATTTTTAATACCAAGATAAAGTGAGTTCAGGTAAGTACGTGAACTAAGTTTAGTAAAGATATATCGATTTTTGCTCAAGTTATCGTGTTAAGGGCCGAGCGGAAGGACAGACGGTCGACTGTGTATAAAAAATGGGCGTAGCTGTAACCGATTTCACCCATTTTCACAGAAAACAGTTATCGTCATAGAATCCCCCTACCAACTTTCACAAGGATTGGTTAATTTTTGTTCGACTTATGGCATTAAAAGTATTCTAGAAAAATTAAATTGAAAAGGGCGGAGCCACGCCCAATTTGAAATTTTCTTTTATTTTTGTATTTTGTTGCACCATATGATTACTGGAGTTGAATGTTGACATAATTTACTTATATACTGTAAAGATAATCAATTTTTTGTTATAATTTGACTTAAAAAAAATTTTTTTTTAAAAAGTGGGCGTGTTCGTCATCCGATTTTGCTAATTTTTATTTATCACACATATAGTAATAGGAGTAACGCTCTTGCCAAATTTCATCATAATATCTTCAACAACTGCTAAATTACGGCTTGCAAAACTTTCAAATTACCTTCTTTCAATAGTGGGCGATGCCACGCCCACTGTCCAAAATTTTACTAATTTTCTATTCTACGTCAAAAGGTCATCCCACCTATCAAGTTTCATCGCTTTTGTGTTTTTCGAAATTTTCGAAATCGAAAAAGTGGGCGTGGTTATAGTCCGATTTCTTTCATTTTAAATAGCGATCTGTGATGAGTTCCCAGGAACCTACACACCAAAGATACCTCAAAACTTACTCAAGTTATCGTGGCTAAATGAATTTCTTTTTTCACCCAGATCATTTTGATATATAGAAGTCTATATCTATCTCGATTAGTTTATGCCGTTACGGATTACCATTATGCGAACAAAATTAATATACTCTGTCAGCTCTGCTCAGCTGAGTATAAATATATCGGTTCACGAGCACGCATATACCTTCCGCCCTCTTGCTTAGTTAAATATAGTAGTTGAAAGCTTGCACTGCATGTGGTTAGTTTTATATGGCATCGAGTCACGTACAGCACATTTGTTACACTTTTCATTTACGGTCGCTATATTTTCAGCCAACACCTGTAGTCTACGCTGAATGTATTTATGCAGCGATGTGCATTAGCAGCATATTTGTAGCCGCAGACGAATAAAGACACATACATGTATGGGCATTTCACATACATTTTTCATGTTATCAACTTGCTATGTATGTTATTTTATACATACATATATCTTTACACAATTGGCTGGGTATGTGAGAGTGACAGAAACGTCAATGTCATTGAACTCTGATAAAAATGCAACATTTTAGACTGAACTATTTTTGGTAACATTTGCAAATTACTTATGCAAATACATTGCAGCTATGCAGCTTTGTATGGTATCTGCTTAGACGGTATTAAAAAGTTTGCTGTTCCCATAGCTGCCCCTATGAGTTATGGGGGCTTAGAATCTACCCGCAGTAGGTATGACTGTCGTAAAGGAGACTGTAATCCAAGTCCCGTATCTGGATTATGCACTAGGCATGGGACCTGCCACGTCAAAACGCTTTCTAATGAAACTATATAACAAGCCGCGGATGAAAACTTCTTTTTCTGATTACGACCACGTGAAACGTTCAATGTACTACGATTTTGAAGACCATGATTTGAGGGCATGTAATTGGAATGTCCGAACTCTTTTAGGAGAATGTACCAATGCCTGGTTGTTTCGGTTGGTTGATGTCCTTGTCAAGGCAAACGCCACTATCACTACTATACAGTAAGTTCGATGGACGGGACAAGCCATAGGAGCAATAGAATCTTAGCACGTGTACTATAGTGGACACATGAACAAACGTGAAGCTCAGCGCCAATGGGTTGGGTTTGTTTGGAAAGAAACTTGGCCGCCAAGTACTTTCGTTTAGGGATGTGTACCAGCATTTAGCCGCAATCTGCATTGAGGCTAAGTTTTTCAATATTTATTTTATATGTGCTTACGCATTTATAGACGATGCAGATGAAAAGGATTCCTAGAATAGGCACACGAAGACTGCTCTCGCCATCATATTAACATTATGTTTGGCGACTTTAACTACAGGGTGGGTAAGGAAGGGGTATTTGGTGCTACAGTCAGAAGACTTAGCCTTTACGATGTAACATCTCACAAAGTGTTGCGGCGGATCGCCTGCGCCGCGGCGCGATTTACGGTCATTTGCATTACCAGACTGCAGTATAAAAATATACACCAAGCTAACTAATCGTAGTGATCGACGGCTGACATAGTTCCAATGTCCTGGATGTGCGTACTCTACGAGGTCCAAATTTTTACTTGAGCCACTACAATAAGGCAGCGAAAGTGAGAGACGAGGCCCAGCAGGTTAGAGGGGCTTATAATATACCCGCGCTACGTATGGCTGTGGCGGCCGCCGTGGTGTGTGGTAGCGTGCTTCGCCAGCCACACCGAAGATCCTGGGTTCGCGCCCCGGGTAAAGCAACATCAGAATTTTATAAACAAGTTTTTTCAATTAGAAGAAAATTTGTCTAAGCGGGGTCGCCGCTGGGCAGTGTTTGGCAGGCACTCCGAGCGTATTTCTTCCATGAAAAGCTCTCAGAGAAAACTCATCTGCCTTGCAGATGCCGTTCGGACTCGGTATAAAACATGTAGGTCCCGTCCGGCCAATTTGTAGGAAAAATCAAGAGGTGCACGACGCAAATTGGAGGAGAAGCTCGGCCTAAGATCTCTTCGGAGGTTATCGCGCCTTACATTTATTTTTTTAGGTATTCCTGTCGTAAGAGGCGACTAAAATAACAAATTGATTCAAGGGGTTGCCAGCGCAATATATAGCTTCTCCAACCCATTTGTTAACCTCACTAACCCGTGGCGAATCCTGTTTCATTAACAGCCGAGGCTCGGGCGACCCTCAACTCCAGATGGATCCTGGGGGTGGGTATGTGGGATGGCCTAGAAGGTTTCATGTGGTCATACCAAATCGTTCCCGAGATGGTCGTGCTAGTACCTTTATGGTGTTTGTTACCGGAACGTACTGGATCTGCATCCGGCAAATTACTATCAACATCGATAACACTCCCCAAGGCCTTCGGGGAGTGTCCTTATCGCTACTACAACAACAACAGCAGAGGAACCCGATACCCCGATCTCCGATTAAGGAAAACATGCTTCGGCACCCTACTATGATGAAGTGAGAATATCGCAGCTAAAAAATCACAAGGTGCCAGGTAATGACGAAATACCCGCCGAGTTGTTCGAACACGGGGGCTAAGTGTTGGTAAAGAGCATGCATCAGCTTCTATCTAAAAAAGATCGGTTGAGTGCATGACTCCAAAATGGTACTAGGGTATACTCTGGATAATCCACAAGTAAGACCATTCCGCAAACCGCGCCAGTTACCGTGGATTCAGCTTGCTTACTATGGCGTATAAGTTTCTACCTAGCGTACTTTGCAAAAAACTGAAGCCTATAGTCACCAAACCGAGTGGACCTTATCAGTGCGATTTGAGACATAGTAAATCTACTTTCGACCAGATTTTACGATGCGCCAGATCCTGGAGAAGACTCACTATAAGAAGACCGACATACACCATATCTTCGCCGACTTCAATGCATCCTTTGGAGAGAGAAAAGTTCTCTGGAAGATCTGTGATCATGATGAAGAGCTGTATAAGCTTTACACAAAAACAACGATAGTGCAACGAATAAAAACTCAAAGGCTTCGCTTGCGAGGTCATGTTATGCGTATATTTCAGTCGACACCGCAGTTTGGAAACAGAAGAAGGAGATCTCCACTGAGTAGGAAAAGGACAGATGGAGGAATACTAATTTCACACAGACGGCTTATTGAATAATAAAGGCAATTTTCTACATTAAGACGCTTATTGAGCTCAATCTTCACTACAAAATTCGAATCTATTATTATTTCATTAGTAGCTAATCGAATGCCTAATGAAGTCAAAAGCACAATGCAACTCTGTTGGCAGCGTTCTGCTTCCGTTTCCGTTTCTTAGTTTTCAAAGCAAATGTCATTGTCTGCATGGCGGAACGATACAAAGTGGCCGCATCGAACAGCTGATTATAACCTTTTTTATTTGATTTTATACATCAACTACCGGCGCAGTACGATTTTGACATTTGTCCATCGAATTTACAAGTACATGGAATTTTTTTTGTTTGTAGGTATGTCACCATGCTCCCACTTTGTATCGTTCCGCCATGAGTGTCTGTCTCATCCTTCATACTAATCGAGCAGTTACTTCTATGTGAAAGCAAAAAAATTACGATTTCATTAGCAAGTGAAATGAGATCATTAAGTTTCTGTGTGAAAACAGTAGAAGACTTGTCCTCCCTCCATGCATCCAATTTGGATCAGTTATCGCGAAACAAGGGTAGCTGGCGTGACATGCTACCAAACGGCAAAATCACTTAGCCGGTTAAGCGTAATTTATAATGATGTTGTTCCTATGATAAAATCAAGTATTTCACTAACCAGTATTAAGTATTTGTTTATCTAGTTTATTAGTCTTTCACAAGCGGATTTTAGTTCAGAACCCATTTTGAAAACATTACGTAAATTTTAAAAAAGTCGCTACAAAGCAAATTTAAGTTCTTTTGTTATACTCAGCTGAGCAGCGGTAATCCGTAACGGTATACACTAATCGAGATAGATATAGACTTCTATATATATCAAAATGATCTGGGCGAAAAAAGAAATTCATTTAGCCATGTCCGTCCGTCCGTCTGTCCGCCCGTCCGTAAACACGATAGCTTGAGTAAATTTTGAGGTATCTTAATGAAATTTGGTACGTTCCTGGGCACTCATCTCAGATCGCTATTTAAAATGAACGAAATCGGACGATAACCACGCCCACTTTTTCGATATCGAAAATTTTAAAAAACCGAAAAAGTGCGATAATTCATTACCCAAGACTAATAAATCTTCCAACCCTTGCAAGTCGTAGAGAAATGCTAGATGTACTATTTATGGCTAGACTTTTAAATTGATCGATTTCAAGCCCATTTCTTTTGAACGAAGTAAACTTGAATGTTCCGTGCCGAGTTTCAAGGCATTATAAACCTATAATTCTTAAACAATGCAGAAGCAATTTCCAACTACACGAACCTTTTCTATGTTTGTGTGAAGATTATAACTCTCACTCGTGAATAATTGATGTCTCACAAGAGAATAATTGAAGGCGGTTCTATCTTCTCTTAATAATTAAAAAATTATATTTGTACTTTTAATCAATTGTATTTTGTGAACATATATTTCTCAGCTGATGAGTTTCTGTGTAGCTGAGCGGTTTTAGATCTCGGCGCTTAAGAAGCCACTGCCTCTCAAAGACTCGGTAACAAAAAAATTATAAATAACACATAAATAAGAATTAGGATACAAAAAAAAAAAAAAAACAAAAAAAAAAGTATGTATGAATTACAAAAAAAAAAAAACACACAACAAAAACAGGATTAGCCTGATTTCATTGGGTCACTTGAAGGCAGTGCGCTGCTACAACGTCCGAGAAAAAAAAAAAAAAGACGGATTAAGCGATGAAACTTGGTAGAGTAGATGGGTTGACTTTATGACGCAGAATAGAAAATTAGTAAACCTTTGGACAAAGGGCATGGCACCGCCCATTTTTGAAAGAAGGTAATCTAAAAGTTTTGCAAGATGTAATTTGACAGTCGTTGAACATATCGTGTTGAAATTTGGCAGGAACGTTGCTCCTATTACTAAAAAAAATAAATAAATATAAGGCGCGATAACCTCCGAAGAGATATAAGGCCGAGCTTCTCTTCCAATTTGCGTCGTGCTCCTCTTGATTTTCCCTACAAATTGGCCGGACGGGACCTACATCTTTTATGCCGACTCCGAACGGCATCTGCAAGGCAGATGAGTTTTCACTGAGAGCTTTTCATGGCAGAAATACACCCGGAGCGCTTGCCAAACACTGCCGAGGCGCGACCCCCGCTTAGACAAATTTTCTTCAAATTGAAAAACCTTATTTCTAAAATTTTGATGTTGCTTTGCCCGGGGTGCGAACCCAGGGCATACGGTGTGATAGGCGGAGCACGCTACCATCACACCACGGTGGCCGCCCTGCTCCTATTACTATATCTGCGCTAAATAAAAATTGGCAAAATCGGATGACGAACACGCCCACTTTAAAAAAAAATAAAAATTTTAAGTCAAATTTTAACAAAAAATGTAATATCTTTACAATATATAAGTAAATTATGTCAACATTCAACAATAAAAGAAAATTTCAAAATGGGCGTGGTACCGCCCTTTTTCATTTAATTTGTCTAGAATACTTTTAATGCCATAAGTCGAACAAAAATTTACCAATTCTCGTGAAATTTGGTATAGGCATAGATTATATGACGATAACTGTTTTCTGTGAAAATGGGCGAAATCGGTTGAAGCCACGCCCTGTTTTTATACACAGTCGACCGTCCGTCCTCCCGCTCGGCCGTTAACACGATAACTTGAGCAAAAATCGATATATCTTTACTAAACTTAATTCACGTTCTTATCTGAGCTCACTTTATCTTGGTATTAAAAATGGGCGAAATCCGACTATGACCTCACCAACTTTTTCGATATCGAAAATTTCGAAAATGAAAAAATGCCATAAACGCTCCAAACCAAGGTTACTTACAAAATATGTCGACGACCTCTTCGCCATAGTACGTGAGAATGAGGTACAAAATACACTGGACACACTTAACAATTTTGATAAGAGGATACAATTTACTTTAGAAATAGAAATGATGATCTGGATTCCGAAATAAATAGACGTGGAAATCATCTTAAGTTAAAGTGGTATAAAAAACCCACAGCTTCAGGACGAATAATAAATTTTAATTCAAAACATCCTAAATCTATGATTATTAATACAGCAATGGGCTGTATACGTAGAATGCTGCACACCTCGGATGAAGTATACCACGATGAAATAAAGAAAGAAATATTCACAATATTAAGAAATAACGATTTTCCGAAATACACAATTAAAAAATTAATAAAAAAAGCTAAACTTCCAAAAAACATTCAAAACCCCGAGAAACCATTTATTTTTAAGTTGCTGGCTTATGTACCACAACTGTCAGAGCGTCTGGCCAAGTCTGATTGTTATAACAAAGAAAACGTAAAAATAGCACATAAGCCTTCTAACACATTAAAAAGTAGTTTCAATAAAACCAAATCGAATATATCAAACATGGACAAAAGCAACGTTGTATACAAAATTCCCTGTAAAGGCAATGTTGAGGAAACGTGCAATAACATTTATGTCGGTACAACCAAGTCAAAATTAAAAACAAGATTATCACAACACAAATCTGATTTAAAACAATGCCATCAACTAAATAATCACAAAACTGCACTCATGGCCCACTGTGGAAGTAGCGGCCACATACCTAACTTTGACGAGGCCAAAACACTGCAACAAGAACAACACTATAATAAACGATTTACTCTTGAAATGTTACATATTATCATCGTATCGACAAACATACGACTCAACTATAAGAGTGATGTGGACCATTGCGCTCATATTTACAAACACCTGCTAAGAAAAAAGCAGTACCATACTCCACTTCACACAGAGCAAACGTGTTAAGAAAAGTATGTAAATATGTTAAATGTTTGATATGTATATTTGTTAATTGTTTGTTATTATGTTTTTATTAGCTCTGTAACCTTGAAGACGATTGCCGTAGAGCAATCGAAATATATCGGTTTTATGAAAAAAGAAACAATTGTGTTTAATTTATAAAACACGGACCTCGAGCCAGCAAAACAGAACAATTAGTTGAAGGAAAAAAGGTCGCCAAAAATTATAATATGCCATAATTCTATACCAAATACGAAAAAAGGGATGAAACATGGTGATAGGATTGGTTTTTTGACGCCAGATATAACTTTAGAATAAAACTTTGTAAAATGGGTGTGACACCTACCATATTAAAAAGAAGAAAATGAAAAAGTTCTGCAGGGCGAAATCAAAAGCCCTTGGAATCTTGGCAGGAATACTGTTCATGGTATTACATACATAAATAAATTAGTGGTACCCGACAATGATGTTTTCGGTCACCCTGACCCACATGTTGGTCGATATCTCGAAAATGCCTTCACATATACAACTAAGGGCCACTCCCTTTTTAAAACCCTCACTAATACCTTTAATTTGATACCCATATCGTAAAAACACATTCTAGAGTCACCCCTGGGCCACCCTTATGGCGATATCTCGAAAAGGCGTCCACCTATAGAACTATGGCCCACTTCCTTCTAAAATACTCTTTAATACCTTCCATTTGATACCCTTTTCATACAAACACATTCCAGGGTTACCCTAGGTTCATTTTTCTACATGGTTATTTTCCCTTATTTTGTCTCCAAAGCTATCAGCTGAGTATGTAATATTCGGTTACACCCGAACTTAGCCTTCCCTACTTGTTTTTATTGTTCTTATGATTTTGTTTTTTGTAATACGGTCCAATATCTACCCCTACAACGGTATAGCATTATATGTATATGGAATATATTTTTGGATACAGATGAAAATATTCATGCAACCAATTATAAAGGCTGGAAGTCAAGCGCTTAATATTGTATTTTCAATATTCATTGCAACAAAATGACCCAGAAAGCAAACTAATACAACAATCTTGATTACAAAAAAATATGTTTTTACTAGATTCCAGTAACTAGAATAACATTAAATGTATCGTTGGGTACGTAGGTAGAAATCCTGAAATAAATGGTGAACTGAAGCAAATATAGCTCTTGGCATCTCCATGTCAATTGTTAGCACTTTTTCAGTGCAAATGTAAATAAATCAAATGAAGGTATCATTCGAGCATATTAAATTTCAGTACAATAAAGTCTTAATTAAGGTAACACCTGTCTTTTGTAACTTTGGATCATTTTTCTCCAAAACAATCATTTATAATTATGACCTTTAGATTCACGATAATTTTGAGAAATCCTTACAAGATACAATCTTTGTACACCGTTTCCAGTTGTAAATGAGAAAGCGTGAGTTGGAAATACGAATAGTCAATTGTAAGTGAGAAACCGTCATATGGAAATGAGAATAGTTACTTGTAAATGAGAGAGCGTCAAATGAAAATAGTCTGTTATAAACGAGAGAACGCCAGATGTAATTGGAAGAGGCGCGTACATTGATTTATTCGGCGAGATATGAGTGTCTTAAGTGTCGACGACGTTTAGCATGAGTGTAAGCACTGCCTCAGTTATTTATCAACGATCGGAGGAATAGGCGACCGATTTAAACAACTAAGTTTTGGTGGGCCATGCCATCCGAGAATCGAATCAGCATTAGCTTGTACTTAAAATCGCCAAGTGCTGCATTTAGCACTGCAATCGCTAATGCTGATCCTTATCGAAACTCTTTAGGGAAAGTAAAAAACATAGTTGCAGGGACACATTACCAGACCACTGACAAACGTATGTTGTATGTATGGAAAAGATCACCATCTACAGGGGATTACGCGAGAGCATTCCAGCATTCAATGTCATTTCTCTCACACCAAGACATGTCAGTTGGTATATATACAATTTCCCATCAAATTTCGTTATCCTCAGAGGATATGCCAGTTGCCATATACATAGCTTAACTTTATAACCATTTTTATATTCTCAATTACAAATAACGTTTTCGTATTTTCAACTCATGCTTTCTCATTTACAATTGACTATTTTTATTTGCAAAAGAATTTGCTCAATTATGCTTGACGCTTTCGAACTTCATTTGACTCCTTCTCATTTACAACTGACAATTCTTATTTCCATATGATGCTTTTGCATTTGCATCTTACGCTTACTTATTTACAACTGGAAATGATGTAGACAAAATTGTTGTGGTGATAGCACAAATAATAACGCAATAAAACCAGGCAGGTGAACAAAAATTCAACGGCCTTCATAGTACCGTCATGAATTTTTAACTAGCAGAGAGGGGAACATTTTTGGTACTTTTTTGCTACATTACTCCATCGTAAGGATCAAAATTAAAAAATTCAATTGGGTCACTAAAACTGTATTGAGCAGTAAAACTCAAAGCATGCAATGTAAACAGAGCTCAACTTCAGCCGCAGTTGAAACTTTCACAGATAAACCGGATATGATAGATTTGTCATCTCCCCCGCTTCCTAGAAACCAGGAGAAGCGATCCCTTCAAAGCTTCCGTCGGCTTAAACGACCGGTAGCATTTAAATACTTCTAAACAAACATTTAAATTTTATTAGAAGTCCTTTGAAAAAAAAAAAAAAAAACCAAAACACAAATAATTAGTAAATGCACTTCCATTTAGTAAACAATTAAAACATTAATTTCCATCAGTTTAATTGCTTTGGAATTCTGCCGATGTTAAATACATTGCAAAATTCTTTTGCATATCAATTTCGCTATAATTATTTTAACATTTAGCAAATTTAATATTTCAACGCTCACTGCGGCCGGTCATAAAACAAATGTAAATAAATTTATACAGATGTCAAATGTACGTACAACAAAAATAAATCTTACTTGCTGGCATTATGTCGCGGAAATAATTCATTGAAAAAAATATATATGTATGTATGAATAAACATTTACACTATCATCCGTCACTCACTTTTTTCCATTTAGCATTTATCGCTTTTAAGTTTTTTAATATTTTTTTTTCTTTTTTTTTTCAACAACGTTATCTATATTTAAATTTTTTTATTGGCACTACAAATGCAAATAATATTTAATCTTAGCAACGAGCACATATGTATTTATTTTATACCTGACATGTTTTACAGAAAGATTATTACTTTTTATAATCAAAACATTTTTATTTTAATTATATCGAATTTTAAGCGCACCAATTTGAAACCGAAAGAGACTTTGCACCATTTAATTTAATAACTTAATTGTTGCACTCAATTACTTAATAATTATATAGAATTAAATTTAAGTATGAATAGTTTGAATATTTAATTGTTATGCATAATCGTTTTAATGTAAATATCTATCTTGACATATAAACATATTGCAATAGGGGTATTCTCTCTGTCTAGGATCCATAGGAAACGTAGCTAGTTTTTCATTTTACCGCCAAAAGTTGTCCATACGCAACAACAAAATACATTTGGGAAACGTTTTATGCGGTCTCCAAATATTCTATATTTAAACCCGCGTACATGGTGGAATCACCAGGTGAATTATATAGAAAAAGACAGAAGATGTACGCTATAAAACACGACACGGGTGTATTCTCAACGGTTTGAAAAGGGATCAATTTTTATCAGCTTTCAAAAAATGGGAGTAGAAAAATAAATAGCTCTCTGCGAAAGTCGTTACAGACATTATTTTTTTAAGCAACCCTTACGCCAATGAAAAATGGGATTCTAAGGACCAGTGTGAGTTTACATTACTGTTAGCATTTAATCAAAATTAAAAAATTCAATTTGGTCACTAAAACTGTATTGAGCAGTAAAACTCAAAGCATGCAAGGTAAACAGAGCTCAACTTCAGCCGCAGTTGAAACTTTCACAGATAAACCGGATATGATAGGAAGATGTGTTCTCCATATATCTAGTACGTAAGTACGTCAGTTATTTTGCCGAATTTTACTGCCTTTTGCGGCACTTTAATGGGTCTCGTGTACGACTACTGGTCCCATGATGATTAAACATTTTACAGACCTACTGTGAAGTGATCGTAATATTCTAAATTGAGTTTCCATCACTAAAATAAATCGAACAAATTTTCAGCTGATTTTTCGTTGGAAGTAAAACATATTTTCGTATGTTTGTTTAATGGTGTGTTCAGTTTATACTTATATTTAAGAATTCATGAGTTTAACACCTGCTTATAATAATTGAATTTCAATTATTATGTTTTCTAAGAGAAACAGAAACGAAAGAAAATTTACAGGCATATTGCGATGGAACCATTTCGAAAACCGCCAACGTAATCATCATCAGGCAATTTTGTAATGTTATCAAAGGTTTCACCGGGATTCGAACCGTGAATCACATGGTGAAACTGCAGTTGCCTTTAACCACTAGGCTATCCTGCTGGTATTTGTTTTCAGGCTTTATTCAGTTTTTGTCATTTCGACACTAACAACACAATTGCGACATTTTGTCTCTATATTGATTTGTTTTCCATGTACATTTGTTTTTGTAAAGTTCTTCTTCGTTGCGAATGAGAAGCTTTGTAAACTCGGGCTCAGTTTTACATATTTATGAATGTTTGTTTAATGGTGTGTTCAGTTTATACTTTAATTTAAGAATTCTACATGGCACACAAATTAATATAGAGACAAAATGTCTCAATTGTGTTGTTAGTGTAGAAATGAGAAAAACTGAATTAAGCATGAAAACAAATACCAGCAGGACAGCCTAGTGGTTAAAGCAACTGCATTTTCACCATGTGATTCACGGTTCGAATCCCGGTGAAACCTTTGATAACATTACAAAATTGCCTGATGATGATTACGTTGGCGGTTCTCGAAATGGTTCCATCGCAATATGCCAGTAAATGTTTCTTTCTTTTCAGTTATTTTAGAAAACATAATAATTGAAATTCAATTATTATAAGCCGGTGTTAAGCTCATGAATTCTTAAATATAAGTAAAAAACATATTTCCTTCAAATATATTATACAAACTTGATCAAAAGATCACACAAAAACTTTTCACAGTTGACTTTATTATATATTACCAATTTCAATATTATTATTTACCAAAATATATCAGAGGATAAACGGTCCCGCGGCAGTCGGCCTAGTACCTGGCGATTAGTGCCGGATTGATATATATTGCAAAAGACAACCCATAACTGTAACATTCCTTTAAATCTTAGGCAGCTGAATTATAGGGCTTTCTTTTTGAAGGAATGACAAAAAACTCCTCGGAAGTCTTGGATAGGGCTGGCCAAGGGAGAAACCTTTGTTGGATATGCCGTGAAAACAAATAGTTTCAGGTCTCTGTAAATTTGTAATTAAAAATTTTTAGGGAATAAATTAAACATACAGAATGTAAACGACAACAATATTGTAACGAATGTTAGCAGCACTGAGCGATGCTATCGTCTCTAAGCCGATGCTAAGCAGTGACGTGAATTCACATCCATAGATCAATCAATATGTATCTACATAAACGAAACAATAATTGCGTCTACACATATGTACCATGTACGTATACGAGCAGCGGAGAGTCAATGCACAAACACATGCATATATCTGAGATACTCCTGAAAGTATGCAATGAGAAAAACTATAACATCGTGCAATTGTAGTTACAGCTGAGAAGCTTGAGAGCTGCTGGGCTAGTAGATTCTGGAAGCGCCTAGAAGATGCGAACGTTGAAATCCGAGAGTATAAAAGGCGGCAATTGTAGAGGCGCTGGAATTCAGTTTGATTTGAGATATCGATTAAGACGCTATCTAGCGAGCAAGAGCAGTATTATTTTGAATAGTAGAGTTTCATTTGAGCTATCAATCAGTTTGGTTATTAAGCAAGCTGTTCCTTGCACAGTTTGAGTGTTATTGTGAAATACTTTAATAAAGGCCATTTTGCATTATGAAATATTGGAGTTATTTATTCAACAGCTTAGTGATTCGAACTTAGCAGAGGGTTGCAAATAAGAGGAATTGC
This sequence comes from Eurosta solidaginis, assembly GCF_040869045.1. Classification (NCBI taxonomy): domain Eukaryota; kingdom Metazoa; phylum Arthropoda; class Insecta; order Diptera; family Tephritidae; genus Eurosta; species Eurosta solidaginis. Next base: position 251,334 of record NW_027137041.1, on the reverse strand, counting down.
AAGTAAATTCGTTACAATATGCACGCAATATTTTAGCTCGTTTTTACTTGTTGACACCGAAAACACAAGTAATGAATCTCTGTATTTAAATCCAGTAAGGGTCCATCGATATTTACCTAATTATGTGAAAAAAGTACTAACAGCAGCATATTTTACTCCTAAAAAATTCAAAAAAACAACACTTTTTCGGGGACAACATTCAGATAGGCGAATGACAGAAGAAAGAAGAATTAAGAGCAAGACTGTTCGAGCGGAGATAAATGAAGCCGGAATTCCTCGTGAATTCCGGAAACGGGGAACCTATGGTGAGCCGGTTCTTGAAACTCGCGATAATGAAACGGAAAACTTACCAGCTGTGCCTAGCTGTCCAACAACAAACAGATAAGTTAAATATCCAAAGATATGAAGTATATATGTATATATATATGATAGCCTGTCGCACAGGCCTTTATTAAAAATATAGAAGGATGAAATACATATGTATTGGCAAACACTCACCTGATGGATCGCTGGTAAAAGAATAAGGGCGAGTCTATCGCTGTTCGTCCCTTTTATAGGCTCTAAGGAACTGATGCCATTTAGCGGATCCGTATGATGGAACAAAGTCCAAGAAAGAACAAGTAAGGAAGGTTAAGTTCGGGTGTAACCGAACATTACATACTCAGTTGAGAGCTATGGTGACAACATAAGGGAAAATAACCATGTAGGAAAATGAACCGAGGGAAAACCTGGAATATGTTTTTATGACATGTGTATCAAATGAAAGGCATTAAAGAGTATTTTATGAGGGAGTGGGCCATAGTTCTATAGGTGGACGCCATTTAGGGATATAGCCATAAAGGTGGATCAGGGTTGACTCTAGAATGCGTTTGCACGATATGGGTATCAAATGAAAGGTGTAAATGAGTATTTTAAAAGGGAGTAATCCTTAGTTCCATAGGTGGACGCCGTTTCGAGATATCGCCATAAAGGTGGACCAGGGGTGACTCTAGAATGTGTTTGTACGATATGGGTATCAAATTATAGGTATTAATGAGGGTTTTAAAAGGGAGTGGTGGTTGTTGTATAGGTGGTCGCCTTTTCGAGATATCGCCATAAAGGTGGACCAGGGGTGACTCTAGAATGCGTTTGTACGATATGGGTATCAAATGAAAGGTGTAAATGAGTATTTTAAAAGGGAGTAATCCTTAGTTCCATAGGTGGACGCCGTTTCGAGATATCGCCATAAAGGTGGACCAAAAGGTGGACCAGGAGTGACCCTAGAATTTGTTTGTACAATATGGGTATCAAAAGAAAGGTGTTAATGGGTATTTTAAAAGGGAGTGGGCCTTAGTTCTATACTGTACGCCTTTTCGAGGTATCGCAATAAAGGTGGACCAGGGGTGACTTTAGCATATGTTTGTACGATATGGGTATCAAATGAAAGGTTTTAATGAGTATTTTAAAAGGGCGCGGGACTTAGTTCTATAGGTGGACGCCTTTTCGAGATATCGCCATGAAGGTGGACCAGGGGTGACTCTAGAATAAGTTTGTACGATATGGGTATCAAATTAAAGGTATTAATGAGAGTTTTAAAAGTGAGTGGTGGTAGTTGTATATGTGAAGGCATTTTCCAGATATCGACCAAAATGTGGACCAGGGTGACCCAGAACATCATCTGTTGGATACCGCTAATTTATTTATATATGTAGTACCTGCCAAGATTTTAAGGGTTTTTTATTTCGCCCTGCAGAACTTTTTTAATTTTCTTCTACTTAATATGGTAGGTGTCACAACCATTTTATAAAGTTTTTTCTAAAGTTATATTTCGCGTCAATAAAACAATCCAATTACCTTACCATGTTTCATCCCTTTTTTCGTATTTGGTATAGAATTATGGCATTTTTTCATTTTTCGTAATTTTCGATATCGAAAAAGTGGGCGTGGTCATAGTCGGATTTCGTTCATTTTTCATAAAAAGATAAAGTGAGTTCAAGTAAGCACGTGAACTAAGTTCATTAAAGATATGCCGATTTTTGCTCAAGTTATCGTGTTAACGGCCATGCGGAAGGACAGACGGACGACTGTGTATAAAAACTGGGCGTGGCATCAACCGATTTCGCCCATTTTCACAGAAAACAGTTAACGTTATAAAATCTATGCCCCTACCAAATTTCAAAAGGATTGGTTAGTTTTTGTTCGAATTATGGCGTTAAAAGTATCCTAGACAAATTAAATGAAAAAGGGCGGAGCCACGCCCATTTTGAAATTTTCTTTTATTTTTGTATTTTGTTGCACCATATCATTACTGGAGTTGAATGTTGACATAATTTACTTATATACTGTAAAAAAAAAAATTTTTTTAAAGTAGGCGTGGTTCTTCCCCGATTTTGCTAATTTTTATTAAACAGCCATATAGTACTAAGTGTAACGTTCCTGCCAAATTTCATCATGATATCTTCAACGACTGCCAAATTACAGCTTGCAAAACTTCTAATTACCTTCTTTTAAAAGTGGGCGGTGCCACGCCCATTGTCCAAAATTTTACTAATTTTCTATTCTGCGTAATAAGTTCAACTCATCTACCAAGTTTCGGCGCTTTATCTGTCTTTTGTAATGAATTATCGCACTTTTTCGGTTTTTCGAAATTTTCGATATCGAAGAAGTGGGCGTGGTTATAGTCCGATATCGTTCATTTTAAATAGCGATCTGAGATGAGTGCTCAGGAACCTACATACCAAATTTCATCAAGATACCTCAAAATTTACTCAAGTTATCGTGTTAACGGACGGACGGACGGACGGACATGGCTCAATCAAATTTTTTTTCGATCCTGATTATTTTGATATATGGAAGTCTATATCTATCTCGATTCCTTTATATATGTACAACCAACCGTTATCCAATCAAACTTAATATACTCTGTGAGCTCTGCTCAACTGAGTATAAAAAAACGCAACGAGTGCTTGCAGCGAGTCTTCTACCAGCGACCCCTTCAGGTGAGGTTTGTAGTTGATAATGCAGACTTTAACAAAGACAATTGACATCTTACTTGACCTGGTTATTCCACCATGATCCAAGTATATTTGAATAGAAAATTTATTAATGTGAAAACATAGTTGAGGTGGTGCTTTTAATTTTTTAGTCCGAAATAAATTATTAAATCCGAAATTTTATTTTATAAGTTCGAAAGTAAAAGTTAAATTCAAAATTTTATTTTCCAAGGACAGCGTAAAAGTTCAGTCCTATCCAAATAAAACAGAATCCTCTGGGTTCAACAGAAAGCGATGTATCAAATTTCAAAGCAAAATCTCATTTGGATCAAACTTTATGGCAAAAAAAACAGGCACAAGTTTACTATGGAAAATAATAAGTATAGAACTGTTAGAGTTTTCGTTTTTCTATGACAAATTTCTGGTGTTACTAAAGAAAACTTATAAGTGGTCATAGAGACACTTAAAAGAACCTATTGGTAAACAATTTGTTGCACTCGGGTGAGCCGTTCCATAGTAATAGGGCCGAAATTTTATTTTGTCCTTAAAAAAGTTCGAAAAATAAAAAAGATGCACGATTCGCTAATGAAATGCTATAGGTTTCTTCGGGATCCCATAAACTTTTGAATAGGATAATTTTTTCAGCCGGACTTTTTCGACTCAAAAAAAGAAAATAACTATTAAAGTCGGTCCCTGGTTTCCTCACTTCAATACCAGACAACTTCCATGTGCAATCACTCATAAAGAGGGTGACGTTCTGCTCCGTCACTCCGAAAAAAATGGCTGGGTGGTAATGTTATTTAAAATTTAGAATTTAAAAACTGCTTTAAAAAATTCTTTCATATATTAAAAACAATAAGAGTACTCACCGCTTAACTAACACTGCATATTTTTGGGTACTTATTTGTACTTTTATAAATAACGCAATGCAAAACCTGTTCATGAAATGAACCTGCCAATAACAAGCGTAGCTTCGATACAAACAAACATATAAAACATATCTATACCCAAAGAATAAATCTATACAATGAAGATAATAGGAAGAATTTGTACAAGAACAAAATAATGGCTTTGGCTGTATGTGCTTGCCAAATCTTCAATCATCGTAGGAGTGCAGATTCGAGTCAAATTAACGGTAGAATACGCTTTGAAGATATTAAGAAGGTATACAGCTGTCCCCTTAACCATTCTGAAGGCGCGTGATTTAAATGTTCCCAAATTATGAAATAAACTAAAATTAAATAAATTGAAAATATAAAATTGTTTAAAAAATTTTTTCATACATTGGAAGCACTCCACGCTTAACAACGTACAAAACTTGTTATCTCGAAAGAATAAAAATGCATAAAACATTTAGCAAATACGGAGTTAAGGCTTGATTTTCTCCAAAAGCGGTGCCGCTATCTTACGATAGCTAAAAAGCGGCCGGTATACTCACCGTTTTCAGCGACACCGCTTGTTGGAAACTGCGAACAGTTATGGCAGACGATTCGCAAAACTTCATTTTGCATTTACGTTTTTTTAGGTACTTTATTAGTTTTTAAATAAACGTGCAAAAAAAATTGTTTATTCAAAAATATTGTTTATTTTATAAATATTTTCAACCATTTGACAAAATGTTTACCGCTTTGACAATAACGGTGAGAAAAACGGTGATGGACGAGTTCTATATTAGGTTACGGTCACTATATTACGTTACGGTGAACTTCACCGTCTTCTTAGTTTCCACATAATTACTTTTACATTGCAATATTTTTGACAACGTAAGTACTTCCGCTATATAGCGGCCGCCGTATATCGGTGCCGCTTTCGAGGAAACCAAGCCTTTAGAGTTCGGTGGTGTAAAGAACAAAAGCGCGCAGAATAAAATATCTCGAAATATCTTTCCTTCAAAAAGTCACGAAAATCCGAACAGTCCTCGTATTTGAAAAAAATTCTATATCTACCACTGGTTGCATGCCCTTTTAAGCTAATATTTTTATACGTATATATATATAAATCGACTCATATTTCAAAAAGTTAATCATTTTTATATAAATATTCCTAACAATATAATATATAAATGTATCATAAAAGTTATTTGTTATCCGCATGTTACAAAAAAAATATTAGTAATAATAATCTATTTCATGCACCAACTACACCATATGAGTTTTCTCTAAATTATTTTCTTGTTTTATTCAATTCACTATAACTGTTGTGTAAACAAAAACATTTTTTCCAAAGAATATAACTAAATTTAAGTGAAATTTTTATTCTTTATCAAACCCACGTTGGCAACGCTGGAAAAAATCCACAACAAAATCGACGATGGAATTAAAAATGTTTAACGACGAAATACTTTTGGTTTTTTTTCTGAATATTTTTCACATCAAAAATGCCATATTTTTTAAAAAATCATTCAACTCAAATATTACTAAAAATTTCGTATTGCACTAATTGATAATCTGTTTAAAACAAAAACCAAATGCACCAAAAACTTAAATCAACCGACTAAATCAACAACAAAACTTTAAACTAAAAGAACTGCAAAACGAATTATCGCTTGGACTTCACAAACTGAAAACAAAATATACTAAATAAACGAAAATAACTACGATAACAACACATTGATATGCACTAATTGCATACAAAATATCTGCTTTCACTTCACACAAAAACTTGTTGAAATGCTAATCTGAAATAAAAATGGTTACCCCCAACAAAGAAACAAAAAAAAAACTTGATAAAATCTAAATCGGTATCGACATCAAATTCCACTGGCATCTGGCAACTTTGGCATGACACTGTCTTCACCACCAACAACAATGATAACAAACTAAACAATATGAAAAACAAATTGAACAAAAAAAATTAAATAAATTAAAAATGAAAAATGATAACTGGCTGACTACACTGGTCGACGGCCAAAATTTACCAGAAACGCCGTTATGAAATTCGTATGTAAAACCACCCCCTGATTTCGAAAATCGAGTTCATTTTTGATTCTATGGTACCGTTTTTGAGATATTTGCAATTTACCGTTATTCGAAAAAACCAAAAATATGGCTCCCTTTAATTACGTATATCTCACGAACGGGTCAAGCAATTGCAAATAAGTTTACAGAATCGGAAAGACGATAAAATTTGCTATAAATGCATCATACATTGTTTTTTGCTCAACCATATAGTTCTCGAGATATTAGCTCATCATTTCAGATTTTTGGTTTTTTTTTTATGAAAAAATATGAAAAAATTACTTTTTGCGAGGGCAGCATTCCAAAACCACAACTTTTTTTCCAAATATTTTTTATTTACGTAAAGCTCTGTTTAATTAGAAAAAAGATAAGCTATCATCGAAGAAAATAGATGCAAAACTACGTAAGCTATAAGCGATCAAATAAAAATACCCAGGTTGCGCAATTTCAACGTATACCTCAAAACGTATGTATGGTATAAAGAAGAGTGAAATATCTAGCTATGCTCTGTTTCTATTTAGTTAAAAGTTCAATTTATGAATGAAATTACCAATATTTTTAACTTTTTTTTTAAATTTATTTATGTTTGTACTATATTCTAACAATCTTTATCTTAATTTTATTTTACTATGTAGTCGAAATAATTATGTGTTCGACTTTGACGCTTATTCAGTTTAGGATTGGTTTCTCTTATGAGAAACCAGCAGTAATCACCCATCATTGCGACGTCCCAGAATCCTTGATATCGATTTTCAATTAATTTCATTTGCTTATGAAACCTTTCGCCATGTTCGTCACTTTCGTCACCAAGATTTGCCGGAAAAAAGCTCAAATGTGAGTGCAGAAAGTGAATTTTTAACGACATATTTACGCCTGGAAAGAAAATATTAGTTAAGTAAACAAGTTATAGAATTTTGGGAAATTAATTTTAATAAGCCTTTAATATTTACCCATTTTCGCATAATTATTGATTAAGTCGTTCACTATCTGCTCGTAGTTAGGGCTTTTATATCTGGAAAAATTGTTTTCAAATAGTCGAATGCTTCGCCTTCTTTGTCCAAAGCCTTAACAAAGTTTTTAATGAGACCGAGCTTGATGTGTAAGGGTGGAAGTATGATTTTCTCTTTCTTCACAAGAGGGGTGTATTTGATGTTAGCCACACCAACGGTAAACTCGACTCTTTCCGGCCAATCCTATCTGACGTAGTGGTCCTTACGAGCTCGGCTATCCCACTTGCAGAGGAAGCAGCAGTGCTTGGTGTAGCCACTTTGTAGACCGCATAGCATTGCAACGACTTTGAGATCAGAACATGTTTTCCAATCATGCTCTTCATATTTGATAAATTTGAGTAGTTTTTGCATTTCCTCGTAGGTTTCCATTGTATTTACTGCATGTGCTAGCGGGATAGAAGGCTTTTTGTTACCAATATGCCATAATACAGCCTTCAAACTCAGTTTATTGCTGTCTATGAACAATCGCCACTCTTTTGAATCATATACTTGACCAAACTCTTTGAATAAACCAGGAATGTCGTTGCAGTAGCATATACTGTCTTTCTTGGTATAGTGTTTGGAAAATGGTTCGTGACGAGTTCTACAATATATCACCTTAACATCGGATGACACAAATTTAAATTGTTGCATACGAGAAGTGTGGATCTCGGCCTTTTCCTTGGATAGTTCCAAATCTCTTATCCAATCATTTAGTTGTGCTTGTGATAGAACGTGTCTCTCCTTTCCCATGCGAAATTCAGTACAACTTGATTCCCCGCACTCAGATGTTACTGTTGACAATGGAACTGTATCCGCAAATGCCGTTGAATGTAGTACTGGTAATGTCACTGTAGGTACGCTGGCATTGGTTACTCTTCTTGATCTTCCAACGCCAAGTACTTTTGTTTGACAAATATAACACTCTATTGAATGGCAAGTAGGTTCTCTCCACATCATTGGTGTATCAAATTTTATTTGTTGTCCGGATTCCGACTGAATCAATTATACTCGACACGATGTACACAAAGTGTTCGGTGTTCATGGTTTTTCAGCATTTTTAGGCTCAATGCCAAAATACTTGGAGTATAAAGTTTTGATATGATCTGAGAACACTCGTCGTCGCCTTATGATAGTATATTGGCCACACATGAAACAGAACATATCTGGATCGTTATTACACTCAAATTCTCGCGTCCTTTTACTCATTTTATTTTTTTTATAAATCACGGTTTTGAAATTTTACTTATGAACTGAACTATCTCCGGCGAGCTTTGCAGATGTTTCAAGGCGCATTAACTCATATTTATACTCGGAACAAGAATAAAATTTAAAAAATCAAATCTTACCTAGACAGAAAGGTTCCTTTTTATACGAAGCCGGGAAAAGAAAATACTACCTGCTTTAGATGTAGGCTTTAAAAATTTTCTGTCTTATAATTTTGAAAATCTACCTGCATACTTACCCATAAGTGACGGAAATACATGTTTATAACTACATGCCTACAGCAGCTTTCGAACCCAACCACTCTACCTACTATAAAACAATTCGAGTGTTAAAAATACTATTTGATTTATTTAAAGAAAAAGTATTATCATTGTTATGGTGTTATTCGTTTATCCGGATAATATCCCATTTGCACTTTATACCTTTTATATATGTATGTATACATACATTGAAGTTGCGCAACCTGGGTATTTTTATTTGATCGCTTATAACTTACGTAGTTTTCCATCGATTTTCTTCGATGATAGCTTATCTTTTTTCTAATTAAACAGAGCTTTACGTAAATAAAAAATATTTGGAAAAAAGTTGTGGTTTTGGAATGCTGCATTCGCAAAAAGTAATTTTTTTCATATTTTTTCATAAAAAAAACAAAAATCTGAAATGATGAGCTAATATCTCGAAAACTATATGGTTGAGTAAAAAACAATGTATAATGCATATATAGCAACTTTTATCGTCTTTCCGATTCTGTAAACTTATTTGCAATTGCTTGACCCGTTCGTGAGATATACGTAATTAAAGGGAGCCATCTTTTTGGTTTTTTCGAATAACGGTAAATTGCAAATATCTCAAAAACCGTACCATAGAATCACAAATGAACTCAATTTTCGAAATCAGGGGGTGATTTTACATACGAATTTCATAACGGCGTTTCTGGTAAAGAAAAAAAGTTGAAATTCGTTGTCCAGTGCTATGGGCAACTGCGTTATACTGCGTTTCTCACTGACTCGCTGAACGACGTCATTGTAAAGCCTGTACTTTTACTTAAAGGCTTTTCGAAACCGCATAAAACTGACTTTTGGTCTGAAATACCAAAACATATTTTTTATGCTGGAATATCGCAACGCCTTAATTAAATTAAATAATATTAAATTTAATTAAATTAAATTAAATTAGCTTAAACTGAGTGAATTGAATTGAATTACATTAAATAAAATAAAATTAAATTAACTTAATGTAAATCAAATGGAATTAAATAAAACTAATTAAAATCAAATGAATCGAATTGAAATTAAATTAAATAAATTTCTCTAAATTAAACTAAATAAAATTTAATTACCCTTGTTGAAGACATGATCGAGTTTTCGGACTAAGTCCGCCCCCTCCGTCTGGCAACACCCGGCCAGTGCGGCCAAGCGCTGGCAGTGCAGCTCAGCTGTGGCTTGCCAACCACCACCGCGCTCTCAGTTTTTCAGTTGTCATTTAACTACCAGCCCGTTCGCTACGCATCGTCAAAATATTCCTTTGCTATACTACCGCCCGCCCACCGTAGCGCATCTTTTAATATTTAATTAACTTCACATTTATTACTTTGTTTGTAATTGAAAGTTTTGAAGTGTGAATAAAATACATATTTTAGTTTAACTCCGCGCCTTCTTGATAAATACACATAGTGATGTGTTAGTGCAAAAATAAACATGGTCCTTTGTTGTTGAAACGGCCAGCGACCAAGAAAGAGAAAAATAAATAAAAGAATTTAAAAAAAATATATAAAAAACTATTTTAAATACCGTTCGGCACGGAAATAGAAAACTAAAAAAGCGCTTAACAAAAAAAAAGTTTTACAAACAAAATTATTTCAAATAAATTGGACAAAACATCCATACATACATATATGTGCACAAAAAACAAAAAATTAAGGTGTAAAGAGTAAAATTATTTATTTTATTTATTTATTGAGAGATCAAAAAATTTATTAAGACAAAACAAATAAATAAATTATAATTTGAAAAAAAAGATACATACAAACAAAACACAATTACAATTTTATTTAAAAAAAAAAAAGAAAAAGGATATAAAACCACAGATAAAGTTTAATGCTATTGTGTTTAAATTAAAAAATTAAATAACGTTTTTTACAAAAAATTGAGATGAAAAATTTATACATTTTAAAACAAAAAAAAAATTCTTGGTTGAAAAACATAATTGAAAAATAAAAAACATATATACCAAAAAGAAGAAAAAAAAAAAAAACAAAGAAAAAAAAACATTTTGAAAAATAAAAGATAAATAGTGAAAATTTTTGAAAAAAAAAAAAAACAAAACAAAAGATAAAAAGCGGAAAAAAGATTGTTATTCAATTTTTAAACAAAAACAACAATCTAAGAGAAAAACTGAAATATTTGAAATTTGTAAAACAAAAAATATATATACATATATAGAAATTTGGAAAAAATAAAAGTTGGAAAACATTACAACAAAAACACAAACTCAAAGAATATACAACAACAACATTAACTACACAACATAAAGGAGGTACAACATTACAACACAACATATCAACGAGGAGAATATTACAACAAAAGCTAAAGGACAACACAAAACCAACAAGTCACACACAGTTCACATAAAAATGTCTGAGTAAGTACCCTGGTTACCCAATATATTCCCATATATATTCCCTCCGTCTAAAGTACGGACCCCAAATTTAAAATCCCCAAATTTATATACCCCTCCGGTCTAAAGATCCGGACCCTGGGTATATAACCCACATCAAAAGCCTAAACGGCAAAATATTTCATTTGCTTACTCACTGTTACCAACAGGTACAGTCCCTTCAAAAAACCCATATAAAGTTTTATACAAATAAATTTGCATTCCCGTATCAACGGAAAATCCTCTGCCCGGTTCTATATACCCAAAAAGTTCGTTGCGCTAAATATCGATTTGATTATAAAAATATATACGTATATATGTAATATATGTATATACCCACTTAGTTCGGTAATATCACCCGAGCTACATATTTTTCCAGCGTGAAATTCACCGCTACCCAATTTACCCTTATATACATATATTACATAAAGTATAACCCATAGCAACGAACTTTGCCAAATTTTTGTCACTTCTCTCAAAGTTTATTTTACCGGTGCACCCAATATTAATTTTGCATACAAACCTACAATTATATGCACCCATAATACCCACACGCACTTGTAGTATATCTTTTTGCATAAGCCAAAAACCCACCCTCAACAAAGTAATTGCATGAGCATATGTAACAACATAATAGAAGGAATCAACAAAGAAGATCATCGGTTACATATTTTGCATACATTTACTTTGTCAATACAGATCAAGTGCATTGGCACGGCAAACCAAAGGTTGTTGGTACGCCACAGTTTGTCGGCAAATATATTTCACCCATATATATAAATACATACATACGTACTATATACCCATATTACTTGTGCTCAGACGCGCTGAGACAAGTACATATAACAAAGCAAAAAGCCGGTACACATTAGGCCGGTCTCAAAAAATAAAAAATAAAATCCCAGCGAACACAAATATTATAATATCTATATTATTATATACCCACATTACTTGTACTCAGAAGCGCTGAGGAAAGCCCTTATAAAGAACCAAGCGTACATTAGGCTGGTTTCAAAAAAAAAAAATTTTTTTTCCTTTTGACAAAACATTTTTTCGATTTTCACAGCTTAATAAAAGCTCCCATTTCTTGGTAAATTACATTAAATTATAATGCCAAAAACAAACGAAACCCAAAAATTGACCACTGCAGACCAACGCCTGCAGGAATTTATATATGACGGTAACCAATTAGAGGTTTACTGCTCGAGATGGTCACCCTCCCAAGCTACCGATTTATCAGAGTGTATGCTTAAGGTCAAACTAGAAGACCTTGATAAAATATAGGCAAAGGTGCTAGATTCTCATCGAGAAGTAAGTTTCTCAGATAATTACACAGATGTCAGCGGCTCGGTTGAGCAAAAATTCGCTAAATGCATGGAAACGTATCAAACATGCAAATCAGAAATTTTAGAAGCCTTACAGCTTTTTAATACTGCTAGCACCAACCAACAACAAATACCCGCCCACCCAATGAACAATTCAGACGCAAACGGTTTTTATTTAAAAGTACCACCATGCGACACCGAAGTATTTCATGGTGGATACGAAGACTGGCCATGCTTTAGAGATATGTTCACGGCAGTCTATAAAAACCACCCTAAATTATCACCCGCTCAAAAAATATACCACCTACGCCTGAAAAAAAAAGGACAAGCTGGGCTTATTGTAAAACAATACCCACTGAGCGATAATAATTTCGAGCTTGCCTGGGAAGCACTCAGATCTAGGTACGAGAACAAAAGGATACTCGTCGACAACCAATTGAAGACGCTGTTCAACCTACCCACAATATTCGCAGAAAACGGAGAACAAATACAGAAGATACAGACAACAATCAACAACTGCATGTCAACCCTTAACACCCAAGGAATCACGACAACGGACTGGGACCCGATCCTCGTTTATCTGTGCTCATCAAAGCTGCCAAGTGAAAGCCTTTCACTATGGGAACAATCCCTCAGCTCCCGGAAGAAGCTGCCCCTTTGGGAGGACATGAATAAATTCCTCACCAGTAGACACGAGGTAGTAGAGAGAATAAGTACCTATCGACCAGGCAAGGCGAAACCCCAGTTTTCGAGTTTTACACCACGAACGGTGAATCAAAACTCGACCCAATCTAACAATAATAGAACCCATGCATATCACACCGAGTTCAATAAAACGGCTTCGTGTAGATTATGCAACCAATACCACGCAGTCAAATCTTGCGTCAGGTTTAGGAATTTATCATTATCAGACCGAATCAAATTTGTGAGAGAAAATAGTTACTGTGAAAACTGTTTATCAACGTCACACCCCAAGAACGAATGTAAAAGTAGTTTCACGTGCGTTTATTGCCAAAAGCGTCATCATTCGCTACTGCATTTGCAGCCCAAACCCCAACAATCACAACCAAACCCCAGAGCTCAAAAGGCCCAAGCCGGCACCCCTAGGAGAACGGACGACGAGCGAGCCTCAATATCGAAAGCCGCCGCAAGAGCCACCTCCTCTCAACAGTCTCAAGACAAAAACCCGGTTTCTTCACTCTTCTCGAGTAATCATGGAACCACCCTATTACCCACAGCAATAATATCAGTATACTTTGCTGGCGAATTTCATAAAATTCGTGCCCTAATAGACCAAGGTTCACAAAAAACTTTTTTATAATCCCGTATACAAAAGGTTCTTGGTCTACCCACAAAAGAGTCTCTCCACCAGATATCTGGAATGGGTGGAACGGTTGTGAAAAATGCCAATAAAGTCTGCCAGATAACATTCTGTTCAGCAGACTTAACCCAAAAGATAGACGCACAAGCAATAATTTTGCCGAAGCTAACTAAGTTCTTGCCCACAGTCAGAGTTTCAAGCATCGATCTCGAAGAACTGTCCCATTTACCGTTAGCCGATCCACAGTATTCGATACCATCGAAAATCGATGTGGTAATCGGCAGCGATATCACCCCGCAAATCCTCACCGAGGGGCTCCTACGAAATGTGAGTGGAACATTACTTGCCCAAAACACAATATTCGGATGGATATTAAGCGGCCCTGTAGCTGAAAAGGTATCAACCTTCAGCACTCATGTCACGGAATGCACCGATGACCCCATCAATCAACTTTTGAGACAATTTTGGGAACAGGAAGAAGTTCACCAAACCCAACAACGATCAGCAGATGATGAATACTGCGAAGCACTCTACCGGACAACCACAATTCGTGAGGAAGATGGACGCTACAGAGTCAAACTACCCTTCAAATCGGAATTTCCAGCCAATCTGGCACTCGGTCATTCACGACCCGCAGCACAACAGCAGTATATCAGCATCGAACGAACCCTCGAAAGAAAACCCGAATTAAGAGACAAATATTTTGAAGTCCTTAATGAATATTTATCCATGGATCACATGGAACCCGCCTCCCAACAAGAGATAATTAGAGATGGTAAATATCTATCATTTTATCTACCCCATCATGCTGTCATAAAACCCGACAGCAAAACCACAAAAGTGCGAGTCGTCTTCAACGCATCAAAAATGTCGCATTCTGGCAACTCGTTGAACGACGTGCTTCATAAAGGCCCCATTCTACAAAATGACTTAATGCTCGTCATACTTAAATGGCGACTTTATAAGTTTGTTTTCAACGGCGATATTGAGAAAATGTATCGCCAAATACTCATCCATGAAGAAGATAAAGATTTTCATCGAATCGTTATTCGGAAACACCCAACTCTGCCGATACAAGATTTTCGGCTAAAAACAGTCACCTTTGGTGTAAATTGCGCGCCATGTTTGGCAATTCAAACCCTACACCAACTCGCCCACGACTGTCAAGATGAATATCCGCTCGCTAAAGACATTTTGTTGAATGAAACGTATGTCGACGATATTTTGTCAGGCGGTCATAATATACAGTCCACTTTGAACTCTATGACTCAAGTTATCGAAGCCTTAAAATCGGCAGGGTTCCCTTTGAGGAAGATGTCGGCAAATCACCCTGAAATTTTAAAACCCGTTCCCGACCCTGATTTGCTAGACGTCGACTTCCTTAAATTCCATGATTCGAGTTCCACAAAAACCCTTGGAATTCAGTGGAACGCGCTAACCGACACCTTCACCTACACATATGATCCACCATCAGCAGAAAACACGACTACAAAAAGGCAGATTTTATCAGCAGTTGCAAAACTGTTTGACCCCGCAGGATGGCTTTCGCCAATAATGATTCTTGCAAAAATGTTGCTGCAACAACTCTGGATGGAAGGAACGGATTGGGACGAGGACGTGAAGCCCGGAGCTCTCGAAAAATGGATCTCAATTTATGAAAATTTACCTCATATCAGAGACATTAAAATCCCTAGGTGGGTACAGTATTCCCCCGATAAACTAATCTAGCTGCATGGATTCTCAGATGCTTCAGAAAAAGCATTTTGTGCCTGTATATATTTACGAGTACAAACCCATGAAAATAGTTTTTCATCCCATTTGCTAGCTGCTAAAAGCAAAGTAGCACCCCTCCAAACCGTGAATCTTCCACGGTTGGAACTCTGTGGAGCAGTTTTACTCTCCAAGTTAGTGAAACAGCTGCGAAGTGAGCTGAATCTACCCCAACACGAACTCATTCTCTGGTGCGATTCTGCCATCTTACTGGCCTGGTTAGAAAAACCACCCCATACCTGGAAAACGTATGTCGCCAAGAGAACCTCTGAAATTCTTAAGAACGTCGACAACGCCACTTGGAGGCACGTTTCCAGTAAGGATAACCCAGCGGATTTGGGCACTCGAGGCTGCAAGCCTCAGGATTTAGTCCAATGTCCATTATGGTGGGAAGGACCTAATTGGCTTATCAACCCATCAACTTCGTGGCCAAAGGATATTTCTCATCACCCAACTCCCCCCGAACAACGACATGTGGACGTATTCCACACCCTGCAGGAAGAAAATATAGACATACTCGACCGGTTTTCGTCGTTTTCTCGAGCGCTTAGAGTCGTGGCCTATATGTTGCGGTTTATCCGAAAAGCAAGAAAACTAGAAGTTCCAGCCACGCTCAACCTCACCCACGCCGAAGTGAATGATGCCAAAATTAAAATCATCATTCAAACTCAACGGAATCATTACGGAGACACGATAGAGCTGCTTCAAACGTCAGGACCCTTACCCAAAAAGAACACCCTTCTGACATTAAACCCCATGCTAGATGACTCAGGAATCATGCGAGTTTCTGGAAGATTAGCATATGCCACCTATAGCTTTAATGAGCGGCACCCAATTATCATACCCGAAAACTCTCGATTTTGTTCTCTTCTGTTAGACTTCCTCCATTCGAACCTGCTGCACGCCGACAAACAGCTGATGATCCGAATGGTACAGCAACAGTACTACATTCCACGTTTGAAGTAAAAGGTCAAAAAGCTCGCCTTCCACCGCAAAACCTGCACCATCTATAAACAGCAGATGAAAACGCAGATAATGGCAGCCTTGCCACCCGAGAGGTCAACGTATTCCCTACCCTTTCATACAACAGGAGTCGACTTTGCTGAACCATTTATGGTAAAAACTTCTCCCCTTCGCCGAGCTTCGTATGTCAAAGCTTACGTTTGTGTGTTCGTCTGTTTTTCCACAAAGGCTGTTCATTTAGAAGTGTGCTCTGATCTCACCACGAATGCCTTCAACGCAGCCTTTGCCCGATTTACTGGCCGCCGTGGCCTACCCCACCAGTTATATTCTGACAACGGAAAGACGTTCGTCGGCGCACAACGCGGATTACAAAGAGAATTCACCATATTCCTCAAGGAAGTCGCTACAGACGTCGCCAAAAAGTATGCAACTCACGGATTCTCATGGAAATTGATCCCACCATACGCTCCACACATGGGTGGGCTATGGGAAGCGGCAGTGAAAAGTTTCAAGATACACTTCACGAAGGTAGCAGGAAACCATAAGTTCTCCTTCGAAGAGCTTACTACCCTCTTAGTACGCACAGAGGCGGTCCTCAACTCCCGACCGCTCTCCCCTATGTCCGAAGATCCAATGGATCCCCTAGTCCTAACCCCAGGGCATTTCCTACGTGGCGCGCCGCTCTTGTCGTTACCGGAGCCAACTGCAGAGCATCTCACCTTGGTCAACAAATCGCAGAGACTGAAAGTGCTTCACCACCAGTTCAGCACACGATGGAAGAACGAGTACCTCAAGGAGCTGCATAAGCGGTACAAATGGAAATGCCCTCAACGCAATATTCAAGTTGGAGATTTAGTCGTGGTAAAGGATGATTTACTACTCCCGAACGAATGGCGTTTGGGACGGGTAATCACTTTACACCCTGGATCGGATAACCATGTTCGAGTTGTGGAACTCAAAACACAAAACGGACTAATAACCCGAAATATTGCCAAACTGTGCGTGCTACCAACTGCCTAGTAATGCCAACCCTACCTCTGGTACCCTCTGTTTCATGCCCCTAGCAATCTGAAAGAGATTTATAAGCTACCCTCACCATGACATGTGTTGAGACAGTGCCGGGCATTCTTAGCGATGAAACCCGAGGAGAGATACCAGTGTGCAAAAACCCACCGGCACTGCCTCAACTGCCTCGCAATTTTACACTCCACAGGAGCGTGCGACTCCGCAAGCAGCTGCCGTAAATGCTCCCTCGGCCACCACACTTTGCTCCACCGGGCTCGACCGAACAACCACGCCAGAGCGCGGTACAAAGCCGATCGGCTCGTCACAAAGACGACAAAATACGGCAATTAGTAGCCGAGGCACGGGCGGCCTTGGACAGGGTTGATGCCGCCCTTAACCCATCAACGCGTCGGGCGGGGGGGAGCATGTTGAAGACATGATCGAGTTTTCGGACTAAGTCCGCCCCCTCCGTCTGGCAACACCCGGCCAGTGCGGCCAAGCGCTGGCAGTGCAGCTCAGCTATGGCTTGCCAACCACCACCGCGCTCTCAGTTTTTCAGTTGTCATTTAACTACCAGCCCGTTCGCTACGCATCGTCAAAATATTCCTTTGCTATACTACCGCCCGCCCACCGTAGCGCATCTTTTAATATTTAATTAACTTCACATTTATTACTTTGTTTGTAATTGAAAGTTTTGAAGTGTGAATAAAATACATATTTTAGTTTAACTCCGCGCCTTCTTGATAAATACACATTGTGCTGTGTTAGTGCAAAAATAAACAAACCTAAACTAAATCAAATAAAACTAAATTAATTTAAATAAATTAGTTTAAATTAATTAAATTAAATTAAATTAAATTGCACAAAATTACATATCACACAATTTTAGAATCATAATTCAAGCGTAATCTCCTAAAAAATCTGCACAAAAAATCATTGTGTTAATTCCAAAAAAATATTTACCCATACTTTAAAATACTGAACTACAACGAAAATCACTTCGTCGGAAAAATATTTACCAAATAAACGCAAATCCCTTAATGTCTGTTCCGCAAATAAATGAAAGTCAAATTACACCAAATTCACGCATATAAATCTTAATACTAAAATTCCGGAAATTGTTGAATAAACGTTAATGATGATGATGGCGATGGCGATGGACAATGATGTTGCACAATAATAAAAACAACAAACGCCACAAAAAATCTAATAACCATGTGGCGTCTGCTGCTACTGCTTTCTGGCCACTAACTTTTTACACTCAATCGATACAATCTGCTCCGCGGGCGCTGGTTGACTTTGTGTATGTTGTGCTCATGCGACTAAATTCGTTGGTATGTATATTTATACATATTTTTTACTGTACCACCAAACGAAAAAAAAAAAATATTGTGACTAAACTCGCGAAACTAATGAAACACATCAAATAACGACCGGTATTGATAACCAAACGAAAATCTAAAAATAAAAATAAAACTAAACTAATTTGAATCAAATATGCGAAAATAAAATCGAACGAAAAACCATTCACACACACATTGTCGCATATCAAAATGCAATTTTCAACGCAACTGTTGTGCTTTGAACGCGCATACAAAAAATAAAATACCCCAAAACATAACCGCATTGTACACTCAAACTCATGTATGCACACGTACACAACCAAATAAACTACCAATTACCAAAACATAATCAAACCACACACACACTCAACAAAACGATCTACGCTCTAACGCCTACTTCAATGCTCTCGTGGCACTTGTCATCTATTCAACTAATGACGCTCACTCATCTCCTTGATATCCAAATTTATTCCCATCGGTTGGCCATCAAATACCTTCGAACTCTTCATATTCTTTATAACTGCATGAATACACAAACGCCCTGAAAAAATGAACCACAACAACAACTATAACTACTAACACTATAAAAAAAAACAAGTAAGGACGGTTAAGTTCGGGTGTAACCGAACATTACATACTCAGTTGAGAGCTATGGTGACAACATAAGGGAAAATAACCATGTAGGAAAATAAACCGAGGGTTACCTGGAATGTTATACAAAGCTTTTTCTAAAGTTATATTTTGCGTCAATAAATCAATCCAATTACCATGTTTCATCCCTTTTTTAGTATTTGGCATAGAATTATGGCATTTTTTTCATTTTTCGTAATTTTCGATATCGAAAAAGTGGGCGTGGTTATAGTCTGATTTCGGCCATTTTTTATATCAAGATAAAGTGAGTTCAGATAAGTACGTGGACTAAGTTTAGTAAACATATATCGGTTTTTGCTCAAGTTATCGTGTTAAAGGCCGAGCCGAAGGAGAGACGATGGACTGTGTATAAAAACTGGGCGTGGCTTCAACCCGCCCATTTTCACAGAAAACAGTTACCGTCGTAGAATTTTTGTTCGACTTATGGCATTAAAAGTATTCTAGACAAACTAAATGAAAATGGGCAGAGCCACGCCCATTTTAAAAATTTCTTTTATTTTTGTATTTTGTTGCATCATATCATTACTGGGGTTGAATGTTGACTTAATTTACTTAAATGCAGTAAAGATATTAAATTTTTTGTTAAAATTTTACTTTTAAAAATTTTTTTTTTAAAAAGTGGGCGTGTTCTTCATCCGATTTTGCTAATTTTTATTTAGCGCATATATAGTAATAGTAGTAACGTGCCTGCAAAATTTCATCATGATATCTTCAACGACTGCCAAATTACAGTTTAAATTACCTTCTTTTAAAAGTGGGCGGTGCCACGCCCATTGTCCAAAATCTTACTAATTTTCTATTCTGCGTCATAAGGTCAACCCATCCACCAAGTTTCATCGCTTTATCCGGCTTTGGCAATGAATTATCGCATTTTTTCGGTTTTTCGAAATTTTCGATATCGAAAAAGTGGGCGTGGTTATAGATTAAAAAACGATCTGAGATGAGTGCCCAGGAATCTGCATACCAAATTTCATCAAGATACCTCAAAATTTACTCAACTTATCGTGTTAACGGACAGACGGACGGACGGACGGACATGGCTCAATCAAATTTTTTTTCGATACTGATGATTTTGATATATGGAAGTCTATATCTATCTCGATTCCTTTATACATGTACAACCAACCGTTATCCAATCAAAGTTAATATACTCTGTGAGCTCTGCTCAACTGAGTATAACAATAGGTCGTTTGGATTAAAGCCGATGCAAAAGCGATTTTGGCCATACACTAGCATGTGATAACAAATAATGACCGATTGTCAGTCACACATAATGACTTCAATACATGGACGTTAGTAATATGAAATGTGAAAATGGAGGATTCCGGCAAGTACATGTGCCAAGTGAATACGGATCCAATGAAAATGCAAGTAAGTACCATATAACAATTGTTAGAAAATGAAAAATAAAACTAAGTCACATATGTTCCCTAAAAGAGGATTTGTTATTTTTCCACTCAAATGCAGTGTTTAACGTTTCTATGACGTTTGTGTACGTTGATCTTAACCTAAGAACTGTGCTATGATTAATTGCTTATATTTTATATATATTATTATTGCAATGAAATCCTTTTCCTACGAAAAAAAAGTAATCCAAATTTATTCTCATACACTAAAAGCATATGCAAGATTTATGTGTGTGGATTTGGACTAGACCTGAATTTATAATTTGAGTCTTACTGATGAGCTCTAGTTGAAATCTCAGTGATTTTGTATTTTATAAGTACACTCCACAGTCACATAAAATCAGGTTTATGCATGTTTTTGTTGTTGTTTTATTTATATTGCTTCGACTCAGCCAATAGTTGCGACTACTCATCCCAGCAGGTGAGAAAACTTAGAATATAAATGCGGATGGTATACCTGTCGACTAAAATACTCAAATGATTAAAGGGTTGTGTACTGCAATCCTTTCAAGGGGCTGCCAACACAACTGATAGCCACCAGTGGGGCATCCTGTTCCTTTAACAGATCAGGCACTGGCGATCTCAAGTTTCTGATGGAATTCTGGGATGGGTGGCAGGATGACCTAGAATGACCAATGTGGCCATATTAAATCGTTCCCGTTTGGGCATGTATCAACCACAATGGTGCTTGTTATCGGAACGTGCGGGATATGTATCGGGCAAAAGACCATCAACATCGATAACAATCCCCAAAACCTTCGAGGAGTGACTGGCAGTTTCGCCAGAAATTATTCATACGAATGTGGCTATGTAGACGTTAGCTAAACATTACAATTAACAGATGAATGATGTGATTGCGAATAACGAATGGCTTGTCCCGCCACAGTGTCCAGTTCGAAGTGGAGGCAGAGTAACGCGCGACTACCTGAGTAGTCTGATGTTCTCTTCTGTGTGTTTTCAAGATTCAATCACTGTCATTTGTAATTCTGCATATCAGCGGAGTGCTAACGAATATATCCTCCTTCTCGTGACGTGTAGCTCATCGGATCGGTGGCTGATCAATTGCTTTATAAGTCGTTAGAAAATTTGGTAGTGATTATTTTTTTATATTTTAAGCTGAGACTACGGTCGAACTACGCGTTCAATATTTTTAAGTATCTGGATGTCGGTAGCGTAATTCTACCGACATTTATATACTATAGTTCCGTCATCTACTCCTACCGCGACGTGGGTTGGTCGAATATCGGGCTCTAGTGATTTGTAAACTTTTGGCCTTCCGATGGCTCCTTCAACCAATGCGCCCCAAATAGATTACGGTTTCACACTGCTTTCAGTTCATTGATGATTCCGGTTTCCTTACTCGTTCCAGACTCGGATCCGAATCGAATTTCATTTAGATTCTGATTTTAGTTTGTCTTAGGTTTCGGTTCTGATTTCGGTTCCCGACTCAGGTCTAGATAGGGTTTCAATTTTGGTTGTGGTTTCGGTTTCCGTTCCGATCTCGGTTCAAGATTCGGATCCGGATAGGCTTTCAGTTTTGGTTCTAGTTTCGGCCTGAGTGTTTTCGATTTTGGTTTCAATTCCAGACTTTGTTTTTGGTGTGATTTCGGTTTCAGTTAAGCCTTGAATTGATTTTGGTTATGAATCCGGTGTAGCTCTGTTTTTCGTCAGATTTCGCCCATTTTGCTGTTTGTATTACGTTTCGGTATATTTTCGGCTCTTGTTTTGGTAACGACTTCAGTCCAATTTTGGATCCAGTTTCGCGTATAGCCTACACAATAGTTTTGTGTTTATCTGCTCATCGTCCCGCCATTTTAAGTAAAATATGAAACTCAAATATCCTGATCACCCGAAAAAGAGTTTCGCTTTGCAGCCTAGTTTTTAAAAATTTACTCAAAAATTCAGTAAATGAAAAAAATCACTGGTTCGAATCGAGCTCAAGGCCTAACAATAATTTTTTTTTTATCATTATTATTGTTATGATAAATTTTTTCTTAATTGAAAAAATTTTTAAATTAGAATAGAAGAAAGAAAAAATTTAGACAACTGCCAAAGCTCGTTGTATAGATCCATTTCGGGAACTGCTAAATTCCTTCATCGGCAACGTTTAGGCGCCGCTGCTATAACCATTCAGCCATCACAGCGGTTTTTTGTTTGTCTTCATTAATCCTACTTCTATTCTGGTTCGTGCCAATTGATATTCACAACACTGCGACATCTGTTGCAGAATGGCTGTGAAAATTGGACTTGTTTGTTGGCAATGCTGCCATAGTGTCATATTTTATTGACACTTTTTCCCCGTGCTCTGGGATGTATTAACAATTTTTGTTGTTATATCGGCCTACTGATTTTTAAGATCGCGGGTTCGAATCGAGCTCAAGGCCTAACAATAATTTTTTTTTATCATTATTATTGTTATGATAAATTTTTTCTTAATTGAAAAAATTTTTAAATTAGAATAGAAGAAAGAAAAAATTTAGACAACTGCCAAAGCTCGTTGTATAGATCCATTTCGGGAACTGCTAAATTCCTTCATCGGCAACGTTTAGGCGCCGCTGCTATAACCATTCAGCCATCACAGCGGTTTTTTGTTTGTCTTCATTAATCCTACTTCTATTCTGGTTCGTGCCAATTGATATTCACAACACTGCGACATCTGTTGCAGAATGGCTGTGAAAATTGGACTTGTTTGTTGGCAATGCTGCCATAGTGTCATATTTTATTGACACTTTTTCCCCGTGCTCTGGGATGTATTAACAATTTTTGTTGTTATATCGGCCTACTGATTTTTAAGATCGCGGGTTCGAATCGAGCTCAAGGCCTAACAATAATTTTTTTTTATCATTATTATTGTTATGATAAATTTTTTCTTAATTGAAAAAATTTTTAAATTAGAATAGAAGAAAGAAAAAATTTAGACAACTGCCAAAGCTCGTTGTATAGATCCATTTCGGGAACTGCTAAATTCCTTCATCGGCAACGTTTAGGCGCCGCTGCTATAACCATTCAGCCATCACAGCGGTTTTTTGTTTGTCTTCTTTAATCCTACTTCTATTCTGGTTCGTGCCAATTGATATTCACAACACTGCGACATCTGTTGCAGAATGGCTGTGAAAATCACTGACAAATCCAACCGCTACGACACGGTTTTCTTTTATTTTACTACCTTGTTTACTTTGAGTAATAAACTTAAAATGTAAGAGATGTGTTATGGAAAACAATTTTTGGTAAATAACGGGCACTCTAATGTACATATATGTGTATACAAATGTGTTGCTATTGTCGGATTAAAACCGTTTATCTATCTTGTACAATCTTAATTGAGTGTCTCACCTTGTACCCAAACAAAAATAGATAAAAGAAAACAAGAAAGAGGTATTTACCATACACATAAAGACACTAAGCCAATTTGTTCACTTTGAAGGCACTTGAACACGCATGGCGTATACGTGACATTCGAATATTAAGTGAGCAACTGATAAGTAAGTTGTAGACGTTGTGAAGTGAGCATTCACGACGAAATTTGTAATCTGATTAAATATACTCGTATTGAAGGTATATGTATATACATATATACATATGTATGGATGTGTTTTTGTAATTAGTTGACAATATTCATAAAAAGCTTTGTTGTTGCAGACTTTGTTGATAATTTGGGTGTCCCTTTGCATACTTTTAATGATTTTCTCGTTTCTTTGAAAATTTCCATACGGGTGAAGGAAAAAAATAACATGTATATAGCGTCCGATAAGTGCATACATCTTTATACTTTGTGATAGGTAAAAAGACGTAGCGCTGAAAGGTAAGGGACATGAAGAAGAGGAGTCTAAGGGAAGGAATGAAGGAGTAGGAGCGTGTTTTAAAATGCAGGGGATAAAGTAATGAGAAAGAAAGCAAATAAAAGAGAAAAATAAGAAAGGAAATGAGCGGTACAGGAAGTCGAAATTTGAGAGGAAGGATATGGGGAGAAAAAAGTGAAGAACAAAATGGAAAGATGGAAACGGGTAGGCAAAATTTATAAGAAGCGAGACAGATTTAAGGTAAAGAAAATGAGAAATAACAATAAAAGGGAAGAGGAAAAATTAAATGATGTTTTAGAAATCCACAAAATCGCGAGGGGGAAGAAGTGATCGAGTGAAGGTAAAAAACATAAGAAATGGCAGAAACATAGTAAGAGCAGGAGCAATGGTAAAAGTGCAATGAAAAAGGAAAAGTCAGATTGAGAGGGATTGGAAATGGGAAATACAATTTTAAATTATTTTTAGATAAAACTGGGCGGCAGAGAAGTTGGAAATGCTGGTAAAGTATATAAATGGATTGTATACATTGATATTGAGTATTGATACTCCTTTCGTGATTTTCCATAAATTGTACAAAAATAAATTCCTACTTACTGGAAAATGATATCAAATTATTTTGTATACACAAAACGAAAAGAAGAAAAATATTTTATGTAGTTTGTCCATTTGTATGTAGGTGCATACATATGTATATATTAACACTCAAACTCTCCTAGGGTCATTTTGTGACCCAAAGCAACTTCAAACTCGAATTTTTTCTACATCGTTATTTCAATGTTTTTCCTACACATTAGTTACCCTTTGGGCCATTTTGTGACCCATATGAAAAATTTCTTTGGGTCACCCTGTGACCCGTTTCAATTTGTTGTGTTTTGGTCAGCTGTTGCAAATCAAACCGTTTACTTATAACAAGGTAGTTATTATTTTGCAAAAAAATTCAACAGGTGCATAACTTCGGAACTTTGGAAAGTAAAATTGTAAAATAGGAAAAAATGCCGGATGAAAATTGGAATTTGAGGTCAACAGGTGCAAGGGTAAGTAAGAAGGTTTTTATGCTGAGTTTTTTTATAAAAGTGGTAACTTTTCATGCAGCAACGCATCAGTGACGAATAAATTCGTGCTATTCTGAATTCATCTGAATCCAGCAATGACTTGTTTAGCGGCGACAACGATGTTGATATCGATATGGATTATATACCCGAAGTGGAAAGCGATCATGATGATTATGAGGATATTGGCGAAGGTGAAAATGATATTGAAATTTCTTGAAATCAGTCTAACTTCCAAAGCAACAGTAAAGAAATTGTATGGCACACTACCCCTTCACCACATTCAATGTCTAGAGCGCTGTCAGAAAACATAATCCATGGCTGCATGGGAGACACTTCCTATGCAATCCACAGAATAAGTAATATTACAGATTCTTTCAATATCTATTTACCAGCGAAATGAAGCAGGTTACCATCTAGTTTACAAATAAGGAAAGGAAAAGGGTGCATAAAGATAGCTACGTTGAAATTGTAGAGGCAGAATTGGATGCATATTTGGGAGTTTTACTTCTGATTGGTAAAAATTTAATAAGATATTATCATTGATATATATACATATATATATATGTATGTGTATATATTTATATATATTCTATTTAGGTGTTTATCGATCTCATGGTGAAAGTATTCAAAGCTTGTGGGACGCAAACCATAGCCGACCAATTTTAAGAGCAGTGATGTCTATGAAGCGTTTTCAAGTTATTTCGCGACTACTGGCATTCGATAATAGAGAACTGCGTATATCTCAATGTCGCGGAGATAAATTAGCGCCAATACGAGATTGTTACGAATTGTGGGTCGATAACTTGAAACTTATATATTCCCCTCATGAATATGTTACAGTTGATGAACAACTAATTACTTTTCGGGGAAGATGCCCTTTTAAGATTTACATACCGAGTAAGCCCGGGGAATATGGTATAAAGGATTGGGTTGCAGCTGATGCCACAACTGGATTCTGTCTATATTTTCAAATATACACAGGTAAGGAAAATAGGAACGCACCATCGGAAAGAAACCAAGCACAAAGGGTTGTGCTAGATTTCGTTTCTAATTATCAGGGCAGAAATATCACAGCAGACAATTTCTTTTTCCACCTATGACTTAGCTTTAGAGTTACTAAGGAAGAATATCACCTTTGTCGGCACAGTACGAAAAAATAACAGATTTTTGCCAGAATATGCATCACCCGCAGAACTGAGGAAACTACCGGAACACACAAGTAAATTTTTTTTTCAATGATAAAGTGCCACTTGTTCAGTATTTACTACAAAAATTTAAACTAGTGACAGTGATGAGTACTTTTCATCACGAGATAGATGTTCTTCAGGATCAGCCAAAAAAAATAACCAAAATCGTTGAGTTTTATATAAGTCAGCGAAGGCCAGCGTCGACAGGATAGATCAAATGGTTCGAAATTATTCCAGCAAACGCAAAACGAATCGTTGGCCGGAAATTTCCTTGATTTGTCAGCTTTGAATGCTTACGTGATATGTACAGAAATAAATCCCACCTGGAAATAATAAATAATAATAAAATAAGTCTCATAAACGCCGCATATTTTTAGAGGAACTAGGCGACGAACTAGTACGTATTTTGATAGCCAATCAAAGTCGTCTCCCACATGCACCATCATCTGCTTCTATTGTACATAACGTAAGAAGCTCTGAAGGAGCTAACGAGCTCGTACCATCGTGGTGTAAAAAAAGAGATCAGATCGAAAACGTTGTAGCATTTGCCCTCCTGAAGTTGACCGAAAAACTTTCAACCACTGCGTAGTATGTAAAATTCCAGTTTGTTCACAACACAGTCAAACTAAAACAGAAATGACAACTTATTGCCGACAGCATATACCATAAAATTTCTTCAACTTTAAGATTTAATTTTAAATTTACTAATTTTGCATTAAATAAGTATGTATTTACTTAAAGCTTCAGAAAATAATACATAATTATAAAAAAAATGTTTCAATAAACTAGGGTCATTTTGTAACCCGAAGGGTATTATGTGTGACTTTTTTTTAAGAGTTTGAGTGTTAGGGTATGTTGTCACATACGTATTTCATATGCACTTTCAACCATTTTACAATTGCATAAAATTGAGAGGCATAGGAAGTGGAAAAAATATGCATAAACCAAGAAAAATAGTAGTAGCAACGAATTTTCGGAAAGCAAATTTTGACAAAAATCCCTTAAAGTAGAAAAAATAAAATTCTATTGATATATTTTTCTTGTATGTACATTCTATTGTTGATTCTGCTCAAAACCTTTGAGGCTGATATATGCATACATAAAGTCCAACCTGGTTAAACACTGTTCTCTAAAATACATCATAAGTACAACAAAGGCAAATAGCTAGAAAAAGCATAGCACAGGGTGGTTATAAACTTAGAGAAAGGCCTGGAATATAAGGAGTAATACAAGGAGCCTTAGGAGCCTTCTTAGACATTGCCGAAGCCTGCAACAAAGTCTATAAACGGGCGATCATGGAAGGTCTTAACTTTATTGAGGGAAGTCCTGTCGCAAGCAGACGGATCGGCTGCATGTTAAATTGCAGGTGCATAACTTCAAAACGGGGGTTGTAAGAGGCCACAACATCACTGGATAGGGTCACGCCACAGAACGGATTTTCCCCTCTGCCGTGGACGCTAGTCATCAGCAAGCTGCCCTGGAGGTTCGAGGAGGGAACCATCAAACTTAGGGCGTACGCTGATGACGTTGGAAATGTCATAAGTTGAAGGCGCCTTCCAAAAATAAACTCTTTGATGGATCAGGCGCTGCGTGGTATACATACCTGGGTATCTGATGTCGGGTTGCCCGCCAAAGTGGAGAAGACGCATATGGCCTCTTTTACTAAGAGGAACAAGGTCCATAATTGGACCAGGCCTAAGCTAAGGATGGAAACTTTGCACAAAATATCTAGGAATCTTTCTAGACAGTAAGTTGTCATGGAAGATCTACGTGGAAGAGAGATTGCAGAAGGTCTCGATGGCACTTTATCGTGTTTTCTCTTATTGGGTATTTACAGAGATTGTAAAGCTTATCCTGTACTATGGGGTCCTTGTTTGCTAGACATTCAAACAAAAAAGATCCTACCTCAAAAACTTCGAAGGGGTATGCAGGCTTTCAATGCTTAGCATTACGGGAGCCCTGAAAACAACCTCGATGGCTGCCCTGTATGCCATTCTGCACATTACACTTATAGACGAGGCTAAGTGCCTCGAGACGGCGTCATCAATTTCTGGACGAAGATGCTACCTAATTTCGTACCTGTGCTTTCAAGAGGCTCATAGAGCTACACCAATGGTGGAAATTTGGCGCAAGGGCGCTCAAATGGGAGACGAGGCCCTACACCTGTATATCGATGGTCCTAAAGTAATGGAAGAAGTATGGTCTGCTGTATACTACGCTGATCCGGAAATAAAGAAGTGTAGTGTTTTTTCAATTGTAGTGTTTTTCAATATTGATAGCTGCTTAACGTAAGTACCTGTCAGTGGAAGACTCAATCCCACGGTGTCAGACATGGATCTAATTGCCTGAACAATGGCTCAATTATCGGCTCCATGCTGCCTTCCCTCAACACTTCTTAACGGAGTCCTTGGTACCAATTAGCTTGTAATCGGGCGTTTCAATTATAATTTCTTACCTTGGTCTGATAGGTGAGGACAATGGCATCCGGTTGCAAGGCAACTCCACCTTGAATTCCACTATGATTGTAATTCCATGTGCGAGTATTTCGCAGTAACATGTTCTGATGCTAGGGCTCATAGGTGGAAGTGATAGCCGTGACTAAAGCAGTAAAGGCACTGAAGAAAAATTACTTAAACTGAGCCGCGTAAAATTTTACATTGATGACCATGCAGCAATTAGGGCAATAATCCCTCACATTACATCTAAAATGGTGTTAGAGTGAAATCAATCCCTAGAAAGTATAAACAACGGAGAAATATAGATATATACACATATGTATGGGGCATATTGGAATAGATGGACATAAAAAAGCGGATGAGCTAGTTAATAACGGTGCATCTGTCGAAGCTTGCTCCGTGGACATCCCAATTAGATTGGGTGAGATTAAGAGAAGGCGAGAGTTGTACATGATCGATCAAGCGGGAAAGGCGTAGGTCCATGCGCGCGCCTGTAAAGTGTTGAAGGTTATGTATAGGTCTTACAACCTTAGACTCAAAAAGTAGCTCCTATCATTAAAAGGAGAGGACTGTAATTCATAAGGGGTATATTGACTGGACACTACTTTTTGGCTAATCATACCTTTTAATTAAGCTTAAGCAGTGATAGCAGCTGTAGGAAGTGCGCATTCAAGGAAGAAACAATTATGCACGATTTCTGCTCGTGCCCTGCGCTTGCCAGGCGAAGATTCTAGCCTTTAGCAGCGATTCAGCTATCAGAACTAGAAGCAACAAATGGAATGGGTCCTAGAAAGCATTTAGTATTTGCCATAGGATAGAGTTATTCTTATAGATCTGGGACCGACTGCATAGGTTCTAGATAGAACACGTCTAAACACCAAAGGAGGTGTCTTTTTGGAAAATTTGTGTAATTTTTTCAACTTTCTTTTTTAAATTAAGCCATATTTCATGCACCTTGCGCTACTACTAAACAAGTTAAGAACGCTTTTAAAAGGTCTGCAAAGAGGAGCAATTGCCATTTCGTAGGACATCACAATATTAAAAGTGTCAGCTGTGGGGAACAGTAGAAGGTATACTACCAGTAAGATATGCTGCAGGGTATCTACAACATTCCCCATAAGAACATGCGGTGCAAGTGTGTGTATGTTGGAAAAAAAATCAACAACGTCAAGGACAATCACAATAAAGGATAAATGATATAAATAAATAAAACCCAACAAAAAAACATAAGATATAGTACTACTGTAGTTGAAGAAGCACTGTAATTACTTTTGTATGGCAATATCCGAAATAGGTCAGAGGTGGCTATCTCTGCATTGCTTGTCAACTTGTTTTAGGTTAAACATAGATAGATAGATAATTAATTGGGGATCGCACTGCGACCATTGGTCTATTGTGCCCTCAACTGCTTCACAACACCTCATCCAAGCCGACATCTCTGATAAACCCTAGCAGTTCACCTGGCTTGAGGGATTTGATGTGAGAATGCTCCGGCCGTGGTGAGTCCATAAACTTAGCTCTACGTCTTGAGATTGCATCGCACTCCAAGAGGATATGGTCCGCCGTCTCCGCTGATCGATCACAAAATCGTCATGTGTTGTTCGATATTATACCCAGCCTTTGCATGTGACTGTTCAGTCTACAGTGTCCTGTAAGAATATCTGTTAGAATTCTTAGGTTATTTTTCGAGAGACCTATAAATGCCCTGTATCGAGTTGTGCAGTAACCCCCTAACAGTAGCTTAGATTGTCTCAGGCCTGGCATATTACGCCAGTGTTTTTCCCTGTTTTCCTTTTCTTCTGCTAATAGATGCCCCCTAATTTCCTGCGGGCCTACTGGCAGGAACGGCTCAGGACCAATAGGTCGTATCGTTGCTGCCTCTCTGGCCAGGCTGTCCGCCTGCTCGTTTCCCTCGACTCCCCTGTGCCCAGGAACCCAGGCCAACAGTAGTTCATTGTGTGCTCCTAGTTGATTCAGCCTTTCCACGCACTCAAG
Source organism: Eurosta solidaginis (assembly GCF_040869045.1). Taxonomy (NCBI): domain Eukaryota; kingdom Metazoa; phylum Arthropoda; class Insecta; order Diptera; family Tephritidae; genus Eurosta; species Eurosta solidaginis. The sequence goes on along the minus strand of NW_027137041.1, from coordinate 220,260 downwards.
GACTAGTGCTGATTTTATTTCAAATGCCGAGATGGCCTTGAGGGCGGCCTGGCTGTCACTGAGTATGGAAATTTTCTCATTGGAGTATTTTCGCTGAAGGTTCAGGTCCGCGCACTGGCTTATGGCGAATACCTCCGCTTGAAAAATGCTCGGGTATGCTCCCAGGGGTATTTATATCTTGGCTCTGGGTCCAACGACTCCAGATCCAATCCCCTCTGGGGTCTTCGAGCCATCGGTATACCATACTATACTGTTTAGCTGCTGAATGCTCTCAATTCTGTTTTCTTCCCACGTACCCTTGTCTCCCAGTTCTACTTTATATCTTTTCTCATATACTATCTGCCTGAGGATATCATCCCTCGGGAGTTGAGAGATTGGGATCTTCCCTCTCAAGCAGTGAGCTACCAGCTTCTGTACGTTATCTGGGGGGACCATGTTGTCCTCCCCCGGGAAGTAGGCTGCGGCTAGCACAATGCTGGAGTCTTCACCATTGACTTCCGCATCTATTTGTACCGCCACCAGATCTCGACTTAAAAACTCTGTAATGCAAAAATAGTTAATATCTGCTTTAAGCATTACCCATGCTCTAGGTCTCTGCTGGGAGAGATCCCAAACATAAGTTAAACATAAGTTATCCTTTTATTAACTGTAATTTGCATGTACATATTTAACTGTTATAATAAAACAATTCCGGTCAGCGGTGCACCACATACAAAGTTAGGCACAGTGTACAAAACTGTCAAATCCATCTAAAATTTAATGGTGGGTTTTTAAGTTTTATTTCAACTCGGCAACGACTTCTGCCAAGCATTGTTGGGCACCCCTAAAAATTTTGTGGTGGTGGAATTGGAAAAGATTACATGATCACAACAACAATAACATATGGGAATAGATCACATACGAATAAAATCGATGTCTTTTATTGTGTATGTATGAAATCAAAGCTGAGCGAAAGAAAACTAACCATTCTCTTTGCAATTGTTTATAATTTGTTAATATTCAAAAAATTTTGGTATTTGGGCTTTTTCTTGGCTTAATTTTCTTCAATATCACAGTTACAAAAGTTACCATGGCAACTGTGCATGTCTTCCCAACCAGTTAGTGGTTGACTTGCTTTCAGTTGACTAAAAGTGAGTTACTTTAAGAAAGCTTATTTTACCCATGTGCAACTTTCTTCTGCAGGAGCACTTTGTTTTTCCACTGGGGCATGACTGCTGGCTTTAATACTGCATATTCTCCATTCATAGCCACTCAAATTGGTATTGTTTGCTCTGCATACCAACGATTGCACAGGTCAAAGGAGATCCAACGCATTGCTTCTAGTGTTAAGCCAACAATGATGGTACAGTGGAACTTTCATAAGAACAAATAAAAAATAAATACAAGTGTCACAATGAAAAGTATGATGACAGTTCGTTTCTGGCCCTCAGGTCGCTTGCACCCAGTCTGCTTTTGTTAAGCACCCGGCACAAGAGACAGACAGTAAATTTATCATACCACTTTGATTCCCTTTAAAACAGAAAAGTGCTGACATATGAGCGCATTTCAATTTTTATTTATTTGTTTTCTTTTTTTTTCATATTTTGGTTAAGTTGTACATGTGACATGGCCAATATTATTGAGGCAGTAGTGAGTGCAAGTGTATATAATCTTTGCCAGTATATGTAAATATGTACATATATACATATAACTGTAAGATGAGTTGTGTGCAGACTCCTACACCACTTCCCTCTTTACGGTAGCAATGAAATCGTGTACTGTTGCCAATCAAAATATTTATAATATAATCCATGCGTAGCAGCCTGGCAATTGAGGAAGAGGTTTCGATTAATACACAGTAGCTATATATGGGGTATTCCATCCCATTTCGACCAATTTTGAACCCGACCCCTTTAGAACTGGCTGAAAGTTTTTCTTCTTTTTCTAGCTTACGAAAGACGTTTTTCAGAATTTTTTCAATTTCATCCAACTCAAAAAAAGTTATGAATTTAAAAAAAAAACACCGTTTTTGTTTTCAAAATGCTATAACTTTTTCAAAAATTTACCGTTTGGGATCTTTTTTTTTTTTTTAATTTGTTTTTAAATGTACTTTTCGGAAGAAATACAAAAAAAATTTTAAAGTTTTTTTTTTTTTTGTAATTTTTCAGTTTTTCGAGATTTTTCGAATTTCGTCATTTTTTTTTTCTCATAAAAAACTTCAATCAATTCTGCAATCATCCCCACTAATCCCGGAGTGGGCCGATTTTTTTTTTTTAATTGAAAATAAAAAACTTTAAAAATTTTATTGTATTTTTTCCGAAAAGTACATTTTAATTAAAAAAAAAAATCGCTCCACTCCGGGATTAGTGGGGATGATTGCAGAATTGATTGAAGTTTTTTATGAGAAAAAAAAAAAAAAATGGCGAAATTCGAAAAATCTCGAAAAACTGAAAAATTACAAAAAAAAAAACTTTAAAATTTTTTTGTATTTTTTCCGAAAAGTACATTTAAAAACAAATTTAAAAAAAAAGATCCCAAACGGTAAATTTTTGAAAAAGTTATAGCATTTTGAAAACAAAAACGGTGTTTTTTTTAAAAATTCATGCCTTTTTTTGAGTTGGATGAAAAAATTTGAAAAAATTCTGAAAAACGTCTTTCGTAAGTTAGAAAAAGAAGAAAAACTTTCAGCCAATTCTAAAGGGGTCGGGTTCAAAATTGGTCGAAATGGGATGGAATACCCCATATATAATGATAATTCAGTCAGATATTGCACCAGTTCTGATCACTTTAATAGTATTTCATTATATATTGAAAAGCTTTTTAGTTAAGGAAAAAAGTTGTTCTTGCTAACGATTGCGAGTCGGTGTAGTCTGTCGAAAAATGTATCAAATACCATCTATCTTATAGGTAGGGCGAAAAGTTCCTTCACGCTTGTGAAGATGAGCCATGGTTTTATGCTGAACACGGCATACTTTAGTGGGTAGAAATCTTCTATTCAGTCATATTCCTAGCAGGCACAACATTGAAAATGGTGGCGTGTAGCAACAGATCTTGCATTACAAGCATAGTATCTGGGCTTTCAGACGGCACTCATTTTGAAATGCGCACCCTTTCACTAACTAAATCCGCTATTGTAGCTGCGTTCTTTTTAGCACCCCAATAGCCCAACCTTCTTTTATCACGGGGATATTCGGTGTTTGAAGACTCCACGGATACTCTTCATAGCACGTTTGACTAAGTGCGACAAAACAAACTTCATGGAAGTATACAAGTTTATTGCCTTCATATAAGGAAATATGATATTCAGCCATTCTTTGAGATAAACAGTGAATTCAACACTGGGGGCTCCTGATTATCTAGTGCCTATTTTCAATAAACTAATCTTTCTTGGAATATTTTTACTTAAAGCCTCTCAGAGGAAATAGTGGGTGGGAATTCCATCAAATCAACCAGGGCTCCAGACATATCGACCAATATGTTATTTATATATATGTGTCTATATTGATGAACATTATCAGTGTGGATCTTGGCCGAGAGATAACCATTGCTCTCACTTTGTGCTGTTGACACACGTCTTCAACTCAGCAGGAGTGGAGTTAAAATAGTGCCTCAATGCGATCAAAGAACAGAAATCTCGACATGAATATAAAAATCAAAGAGAGAGGGGAAGAAGGAAACGGGAACACCGCTAAAAAATTCAGTCCTGGATTTTAGTAAGTCGTAAAATAATAGCATTTTAGTAAATAAGCGTACTCGGGAGATGGGCCTTGGAACGTTTTAAGGAAATATTACATCAAGAAATTAACGTCCCCTTCCTCCTAACTCTAAGTCCGAACGTAAATCAAATTGCGAAAGCAAGTTGCTACCGCTCCGGTTAGTCTGTCTTCAGCTTCTGCTGTTACTGCCTAACTCTAGATAGCTGTTTCTCAACATATGTCGATAAGTAGTCGCTCCGAATCTACCTCCACGTACTCCACTTCATCTGTTATATAACTGATGCATTTATGGGTGACGACGGCCGTAGAGGAATTCATAGGTACGAGCCGTTTACTTTTAAGTCTGGCTTTCTCTCATGTTCCCTTGCCACCATTTGGGGCCACCATTTTGGGGAAACTGTTGCTCTCCCTATACCTATGGTTTACGTCTCCATGTGTATTTATTTTTAGCACATAAGTTCTACTCATTCAGTGATCGAGTCCTACCTAACCCTGAAGAATAAATCACTCTGCAATTGTCTTATTCCAACGTCTCTCAAAACTAAGGGATAAAAATTGAGGATTTCTTAAATATTTGAGCACGCATCAAGCTTTTTAGCGATCAAACCGCTGAGCTTTCAACAAGCGATCGTTATTAATAACATTTGCTGGTGATGAGCTACGCTTATTACTTTATAGCTTCCCTCCATGAGTATAGGCAATGTCCTTGACATCTTACCTTGCCATCAACACCCATCGGTGCCAAAAGGTAACGAATAAGTCTCTACTGCGTGAGAAATATGCGATTGATATGACCTAACCTAACCTTCTACTTGATGTGTGTTATGGTAGCGAAAGAATGACTCGCCTAAAAGTGTAAAGCTGAAAAGGTCTCAGCTATAAAAAGCTCAATTCTCCCTTTAGTACTAATTAGCATTCGACATTATATATTCATTTCCACAGACAGAAATATTGGAAGTAGTGATACCAATATCATATCAATGAGGAAATATCTGGCGATATGATGGTGCCCGAAGGAGGCTCGGCAAAGTTGGTATGCAGAGCGCGAGCACATCCAAAGCCAAAAATAACATGGCGACGAGAGGATGGACGCGAGATTATTGCGCGTAATGGTGCCCACCAAAAGACTATAGGTATTTAGAGAAGAAATTGACATATTCATACATATACATACACGTTTTAGATATTATAAAGAATGTAAAATTCCTTGCTTTTTCTTCTGTTGCATTTTGCAGCTCTATCAGTTGAGGGCGAAATGCTTACATTGACCAAAGTAACACGCAGCGAAATGGGCGCCTACATGTGATCGCCTCTAATGGTGTGCCGCCGTCAGTCAGCAAACAAATGAAATTACAAGTGCATTGTGAGTATGAAAAATTTTGAGCTTACACATTAGGGTGGTCCTTATTTTTGAACTTTAAAAAAATGGTCGGGGCACCCTGTCATATGATTCTCCTCAGAAAAAAAATTAATACGTATTTTTTTATTTTAGTTTTAGAAGCATTTTAGAGGTCTCTACCATGCATCAAAGTTTTGGAAAACGACTTTTGAAGAGACAAAATACCTATGAATCCGTAATATTATCTAATGGCATGCTTTTATTAGTATATGTATTAGAGTGATTCAAAAAAATTGCCACCCCTTAGGGTTAAGTTAGAGCACTAAATTTTTCCAAGGCTAATATTTTCCAAGGCCTAAAGTTTCAGGAGGTAAGCCCGAAAAAACAAATTTTTTTAAATTTGAATCACCCTAATGTATATATTCAGTTGATATTGAAATCAAAAAGTAAGAACTCATGTTATTATTGAAAATATCGAATCTGAATTTCTAAATAGTAGCTTGCTTTGATTTGTTTATAAGTGAAAATAAGTTTTTAAATTCAAAAACTAGGTGGCGTTGCATGGCCGTGAACTACATTTTTTTTTAATTGTAACCCGAGTTGGCTTTGCACACACCTTTCTATATATTGGTTTGTGTTTTATAAGTGAAGTCAGCTGTTGAAACATTTTTCAAATTGAGAATCCAGTAGGCGCTGCATGGCCGTAAGCTAAAATTTTTTTTTAAATAGTAACACGAGTTGGCCTTGAATCTTTGCATTTATTTGTAACTTTTCTGTATTTTAAAGTGTACGGGTTGCCTGTTATAAGTTATCATGGCGTCTACAAGTAAAAAAGCTAGTCTATCAACTAGAAACAAAACCAATATTTGGCTTCTCGGACAATCAATACCAAATCTCAATCAGTCAAAGTTGCCTTCTTTTGGCGAAGTGTTACGTTTATTCTTTTATTACAAAAATGAAGAAAAAAAAATGTTCGGGATTCTGCGAATCTTGCCGCATGTGACGTCATAAAGTTATGGGAAAAGGCCAGTATACCAACAAGATTGAAAAAGCATGTGATCAATAAAATAGAAAAACTCTTCAATGAATGGCGTAATCTAAAAAAAAGTAAAGAAAACAAAAAAAAAAACGTTCGAAGAAGTTACAACAAAAGGAACAATCCTGGCATCGTAACTTAGAAGATCTGTTTGATATCGCGCATTCTGAAGCTTTGATTATTATGACAATAGAAAAGGATAAACAGTTCTTACTAGCACAGCGACAGCAAAACCGACCGGGTTTAATTGGCTCTGTAGATAAAAAAAAAAATAAGGAAATGTGATCAGATAAAAAAGAAAGCCGAACACATGCAACAATTGCGTGAAAATGAAAATAAAAGCATCTCGGCTATGACAGAAAAGGTCCTACTTTCTTTATCGACCACAAGCGAAGAATCGTCTTGATATGATTTCGAAATTGAAGTCAAGACGTTGAAGACGTTGAAGACGTTGAAGTCAAAACCCCCCAAAAAACGAGCTCGTCAAAATTTAATAAGTAGAGACCTATCTGCTAGCCTCGATGTTGCTAAATTAAGTGATAGAAAAGCCACTCTTGTCGTGTCATCTACCTTAAAGAGTGTTGGTGTCAATCTTTCAGAGTTTAATGTGAATAGGTCTTCAATACGTCGAAATCGTATAAAAAATCATAAAACACTGCTGGAATCCCTTAAAAGAGAATTTAAACCTGACGTACCACTTACAATTCATTGGGATGGCAAAATTATTGAGGATATAAGTGGACATGAAACTGTAGATCGGTTACCAATTTTAGTATCTGGGGTTGGTATTGATCAGCTTCTGGGGGTTCCAAAACTTGAACATGGAACAGGCGCAGCATATGCCACAGCTGTGCACAAACAATAAAGTCATGGAGTTTAACAGATAAAATTAAATGTGTTTATTTTGACACTATATCTGTTAATACGGGCCTAAAAAATGGTGCTTGTATTCTTTTGGAGCAAAAAATGGAGAAAAATATGCTTTGGCTGGCTTGTCGTCATCACATAATGGAGATTTTATTGGAAGCGGTAGTGACACAATAGTTATGTGTATTGGGTCAAGTTTTATAATTGTATAATAGTACTTTTTTGGAGCTTTCTGGCCGGCTTTCCTTTAAAATAAAACAAATGTTTACTTCTTCATCCTACGCGTTTCGACGCTGTATTGCGTCTTCCTCAGGGATTTCTATTTATTACACAAAAACGAAAAACATATAAATTGTTGGAAATTAGCTTAGTCATAAGACGATACACAGTTTTGAACATATTGGACTTACATCTTTTTGCTACTTAATGCACAAATTTTGTATGAAATTTAGATATAATATCATTACATCAGTAGATAAGAACTACACAATATAAAAACACTGGTACATCATTCCCTCTCAAAAGCTAAACTTTTAATGTGATGGCGCTTGCATACGCGCAATTTATGCTGTCTACATCTTCTCGATAATTTACAACTTTCGATATATTTTGTTGTATGCGCAGCCCTTCTAACGTCAGCCTTCTTCTTATTCTGTTTTCCACGTCCAAAATCTTTACATTATCGAAATCAGCTGTGTGTTTGCAGTCCGTCAGGTGCTGCGCTAAAGCTGTGGTGTTTTTTGTTGTTTTTTGCGTCTAACCTGTGTTCATTTATTCTCGTGTTGACCGATCTTTTTGTTTGTCCTATGTATACCTTCCCGCAAAATTCCCCCTCTTTTCCTCCCCCACATGGTATTTCGTAGATTACGTTGTGTAGTTGCTCCTTTTTGATTTTGTCTTTGGTTTTCGTGTATATGTTTTGGATTGTGTGATTTGGTTTGTGTGCATAGCTTATGTTATTGGCTTTAATCATTTTATGTAATGTATTGTTGTCAGTTAGTTTTGGTATGTATGTGACGCCTGTGTATATTTTTCTATTGTTTTCTTCATTTGGTGTTGTCGTATTGTTGCTCGTTTTTTGTTTAGTTTTGTTTCTCGCCGTGCGTATTAGACCGTGTATTATTTTATTTGGATATCCATTTTTTTCAAGTATGATCTGAATCGTTTTCTTGTTCTCCTCCATGAACTCCTGGTCACTCAAGGAGTAAACTTTGTTAATAAAGTTGATTACTGTATTTCTTTTTTGATTCCATGGGATTCCATGGGTGGTTTGATTGGTAATTGATCATTCTAGATGATGCCACGGCTTTTTTGTACCAATCCGTTTTTACTTTGTTCCCGATGTTGTGGATTTCCAAGTCCAGAAAAGCTAATTTGTGATGTTTTTCTTTTTCTAGTGTAAATTTTAATTTTTTGTGTTGCTCGTTGAAAGTTTTTAGAATTTCGTCTACGTCTTTTGCCCTAACAATAGCGAAAATATCATCTACATATTTCGTTATGTATTTTATATTTATGTCTTTAGATTTTAGCTCAATGATGCTGTCATCAATAATTTTGTCGAGGACTATATCTGCTATTGTTGGTGATAGAGTATTTCCCATCGGCATCCCATAAACTTGCTGGTAATATTTATTGTCGTATACAAAGTAATTGTTTTCTCTCAGGCAGAACTTTAGTATATTGAGGAATTGGGTTTTAGTAATTTTAGTATGACTTTTTAGATTCGACCATTGTTTCATAATTGTGCTGATCCCTAGATGGATGGGGATATTCGTAAATAATGATACGATGTCTAAGGATATAATTATTTCCTCCTCGTCAATGGTTACTCTTCATAGCACGTTTGACTAAGTGCGACAAAACAAACTTCATGGAAGTATACAAGTTTATTGCCTTCATATAAGGAAATATGATATTCAGCCATTCTTTGAGATAAACAGTGAATTCAACACTGGGGGCTCCTGATTATCTAGTGCCTATTTTCAATAAACTAATCTTTCTTGGAATATTTTTACTTAAAGCCTCTCAGAGGAAATAGTGGGTGGGAATTCCATCAAATCAACCAGGGCTCCAGACATATCGACCAATATGTTATTTATATATATGTGTCTATATTGATGAACATTATCAGTGTGGATCTTGGCCGAGAGATAACCATTGCTCTCACTTTGTGCTGTTGACACACGTCTTCAACTCAGCAGGAGTGGAGTTAAAATAGTGCCTCAATGCGATCAAAGAACAGAAATCTCGACATGAATATAAAAATCAAAGAGAGAGGGGAAGAAGGAAACGGGAACACCGCTAAAAAATTCAGTCCTGGATTTTAGTAAGTCGTAAAATAATAGCATTTTAGTAAATAAGCGTACTCGGGAGATGGGCCTTGGAACGTTTTAAGGAAATATTACATCAAGAAATTAACGTCCCCTTCCTCCTAACTCTAAGTCCGAACGTAAATCAAATTGCGAAAGCAAGTTGCTACCGCTCCGGTTAGTCTGTCTTCAGCTTCTGCTGTTACTGCCTAACTCTAGATAGCTGTTTCTCAACATATGTCGATAAGTAGTCGCTCCGAATCTACCTCCACGTACTCCACTTCATCTGTTATATAACTGATGCATTTATGGGTGACGACGGCCGTAGAGGAATTCATAGGTACGAGCCGTTTACTTTTAAGTCTGGCTTTCTCTCATGTTCCCTTGCCACCATTTGGGGCCACCATTTTGGGGAAACTGTTGCTCTCCCTATACCTATGGTTTACGTCTCCATGTGTATTTATTTTTAGCACATAAGTTCTACTCATTCAGTGGTCGAGTCCTACCTAACCCTGAAGAATAAATCACTCTGCAATTGTCTTATTCCAACGTCTCTCAAAACTAAGGGATAAAAATTGAGGATTTCTTAAATATTTGAGCACGCATCAAGCTTTTTAGCGATCAAACCGCTGAGCTTTCAACAAGCGATCGTTATTAATAACATTTGCTGGTGATGAGCTACGCTTATTACTTTATAGCTTCCCTCCATGAGTATAGGCAATGTCCTTGACATCTTACCTTGCCATCAACACCCATCGGTGCCAAAAGGTAACGAATAAGTCTCTACTGCGTGAGAAATATGCGATTGATATGACCTAACCTAACCTTCTACTTGATGTGTGTTATGGTAGCGAAAGAATGACTCGCCTAAAAGTGTAAAGCTGAAAAGGTCTCAGCTATAAAAAGCTCAATTCTCCCTTTAGTACTAATTAGCATTCGACATTATATATTCATTTCCACAGACAGAAATATTGGAAGTAGTGATACCAATATCATATCAATGAGGAAATATCTGGCGATATGATGGTGCCCGAAGGAGGCTCGGCAAAGTTGGTATGCAGAGCGCGAGCACATCCAAAGCCAAAAATAACATGGCGACGAGAGGATGGACGCGAGATTATTGCGCGTAATGGTGCCCACCAAAAGACTATAGGTATTTAGAGAAGAAATTGACATATTCATACATATACATACACGTTTTAGATATTATAAAGAATGTAAAATTCCTTGCTTTTTCTTCTGTTGCATTTTGCAGCTCTATCAGTTGAGGGCGAAATGCTTACATTGACCAAAGTAACACGCAGCGAAATGGGCGCCTACATGTGATCGCCTCTAATGGTGTGCCGCCGTCAGTCAGCAAACAAATGAAATTACAAGTGCATTGTGAGTATGAAAAATTTTGAGCTTACACATTAGGGTGGTCCTTATTTTTGAACTTTAAAAAAATGGTCGGGGCACCCTGTCATATGATTCTCCTCAGAAAAAAAATTAATACGTATTTTTTTATTTTAGTTTTAGAAGCATTTTAGAGGTCTCTACCATGCATCAAAGTTTTGGAAAACGACTTTTGAAGAGACAAAATACCTATGAATCCGTAATATTATCTAATGGCATGCTTTTATTAGTATATGTATTAGAGTGATTCAAAAAAATTGCCACCCCTTAGGGTTAAGTTAGAGCACTAAATTTTTCCAAGGCTAATATTTTCCAAGGCCTAAAGTTTCAGGAGGTAAGCCCGAAAAAACAAATTTTTTTAAATTTGAATCACCCTAATGTATATATTCAGTTGATATTGAAATCAAAAAGTAAGAACTCATGTTATTATTGAAAATATCGAATCTGAATTTCTAAATAGTAGCTTGCTTTGATTTGTTTATAAGTGAAAATAAGTTTTTAAATTCAAAAACTAGGTGGCGTTGCATGGCCGTGAACTACATTTTTTTTTAATTGTAACCCGAGTTGGCTTTGCACACACCTTTCTATATATTGGTTTGTGTTTTATAAGTGAAGTCAGCTGTTGAAACATTTTTCAAATTGAGAATCCAGTAGGCGCTGCATGGCCGTAAGCTAAAATTTTTTTTTAAATAGTAACACGAGTTGGCCTTGAATCTTTGCATTTATTTGTAACTTTTCTGTATTTTAAAGTGTACGGGTTGCCTGTTATAAGTTATCATGGCGTCTACAAGTAAAAAAGCTAGTCTATCAACTAGAAACAAAACCAATATTTGGCTTCTCGGACAATCAATACCAAATCTCAATCAGTCAAAGTTGCCTTCTTTTGGCGAAGTGTTACGTTTATTCTTTTATTACAAAAATGAAGAAAAAAAAATGTTCGGGATTCTGCGAATCTTGCCGCATGTGACGTCATAAAGTTATGGGAAAAGGCCAGTATACCAACAAGATTGAAAAAGCATGTGATCAATAAAATAGAAAAACTCTTCAATGAATGGCGTAATCTAAAAAAAAGTAAAGAAAACAAAAAAAAAAACGTTCGAAGAAGTTACAACAAAAGGAACAATCCTGGCATCGTAACTTAGAAGATCTGTTTGATATCGCGCATTCTGAAGCTTTGATTATTATGACAATAGAAAAGGATAAACAGTTCTTACTAGCACAGCGACAGCAAAACCGACCGGGTTTAATTGGCTCTGTAGATAAAAAAAAAAATAAGGAAATGTGATCAGATAAAAAAGAAAGCCGAACACATGCAACAATTGCGTGAAAATGAAAATAAAAGCATCTCGGCTATGACAGAAAAGGTCCTACTTTCTTTATCGACCACAAGCGAAGAATCGTCTTGATATGATTTCGAAATTGAAGTCAAGACGTTGAAGACGTTGAAGACGTTGAAGTCAAAACCCCCCAAAAAACGAGCTCGTCAAAATTTAATAAGTAGAGACCTATCTGCTAGCCTCGATGTTGCTAAATTAAGTGATAGAAAAGCCACTCTTGTCGTGTCATCTACCTTAAAGAGTGTTGGTGTCAATCTTTCAGAGTTTAATGTGAATAGGTCTTCAATACGTCGAAATCGTATAAAAAATCATAAAACACTGCTGGAATCCCTTAAAAGAGAATTTAAACCTGACGTACCACTTACAATTCATTGGGATGGCAAAATTATTGAGGATATAAGTGGACATGAAACTGTAGATCGGTTACCAATTTTAGTATCTGGGGTTGGTATTGATCAGCTTCTGGGGGTTCCAAAACTTGAACATGGAACAGGCGCAGCATATGCCACAGCTGTGCACAAACAATAAAGTCATGGAGTTTAACAGATAAAATTAAATGTGTTTATTTTGACACTATATCTGTTAATACGGGCCTAAAAAATGGTGCTTGTATTCTTTTGGAGCAAAAAATGGAGAAAAATATGCTTTGGCTGGCTTGTCGTCATCACATAATGGAGATTTTATTGGAAGCGGTAGTGACACAATAGTTATGTGTATTGGGTCAAGTTTTATAATTGTATAATAGTACTTTTTTGGAGCTTTCTGGCCGGCTTTCCTTTAAAATAAAACAAATGTTTACTTCTTCATCCTACGCGTTTCGACGCTGTATTGCGTCTTCCTCAGGGATTTCTATTTATTACACAAAAACGAAAAACATATAAATTGTTGGAAATTAGCTTAGTCATAAGACGATACACAGTTTTGAACATATTGGACTTACATCTTTTTGCTACTTAATGCACAAATTTTGTATGAAATTTAGATATAATATCATTACATCAGTAGATAAGAACTACACAATATAAAAACACTGGTACATCATTCCCTCTCAAAAGCTAAACTTTTAATGTGATGGCGCTTGCATACGCGCAATTTATGCTGTCTACATCTTCTCGATAATTTACAACTTTCGATATATTTTGTTGTATGCGCAGCCCTTCTAACGTCAGCCTTCTTCTTATTCTGTTTTCCACGTCCAAAATCTTTACATTATCGAAATCAGCTGTGTGTTTGCAGTCCGTCAGGTGCTGCGCTAAAGCTGTGGTGTTTTTTGTTGTTTTTTGCGTCTAACCTGTGTTCATTTATTCTCGTGTTGACCGATCTTTTTGTTTGTCCTATGTATACCTTCCCGCAAAATTCCCCCTCTTTTCCTCCCCCACATGGTATTTCGTAGATTACGTTGTGTAGTTGCTCCTTTTTGATTTTGTCTTTGGTTTTCGTGTATATGTTTTGGATTGTGTGATTTGGTTTGTGTGCATAGCTTATGTTATTGGCTTTAATCATTTTATGTAATGTATTGTTGTCAGTTAGTTTTGGTATGTATGTGACGCCTGTGTATATTTTTCTATTGTTTTCTTCATTTGGTGTTGTCGTATTGTTGCTCGTTTTTTGTTTAGTTTTGTTTCTCGCCGTGCGTATTAGACCGTGTATTATTTTATTTGGATGTCCATTTTTTTCAAGTATGATCTGAATCGTTTTCTTGTTCTCCTCCATGAACTCCTGGTCACTCAAGGAGTAAACTTTGTTAATAAAGTTGATTACTGTATTTCTTTTTTGATTCCATGGGATTCCATGGGTGGTTTGATTGGTAATTGATCATTCTAGATGATGCCACGGCTTTTTTGTACCAATCCGTTTTTACTTTGTTCCCGATGTTGTGGATTTCCAAGTCCAGAAAAGCTAATTTGTGATGTTTTTCTTTTTCTAGTGTAAATTTTAATTTTTTGTGTTGCTCGTTGAAAGTTTTTAGAATTTCGTCTACGTCTTTTGCCCTAACAATAGCGAAAATATCATCTACATATTTCGTTATGTATTTTATATTTATGTCTTTAGATTTTAGCTCAATGATGCTGTCATCAATAATTTTGTCGAGGACTATATCTGCTATTGTTGGTGATAGAGTATTTCCCATCGGCATCCCATAAACTTGCTGGTAATATTTATTGTCGTATACAAAGTAATTGTTTTCTCTCAGGCAGAACTTTAGTATATTGAGGAATTGGGTTTTAGTAATTTTAGTATGACTTTTTAGATTCGACCATTGTTTCATAATTGTGCTGATCCCTAGATGGATGGGGATATTCGTAAATAATGATACGATGTCTAAGGATATAAGTATTTCCTCCTCGTCAATGGTTACAGCTTTTATTTTTTCTTTTAATTGAACTGAATTTTTAATATTGAATTTTTCGGAAATAATGTTTTTTAAAATTTTTAGACATCCCTCCTGAAGGTCAATGGTTACTATCCATGGGTAATAAATTCGCCCTTCCTATATCTAGAAAAACGTTCTCACCCCTGCACATTATAGCGGACGTCGAACAAAGTATACAAACCATAACCGATGAGAGAGAAAAAGATATGGTGAGATGTAAATTCGCAACAAGGGTAAACACGTTTAAAAATAAACTAAGAAATAGCCAAAAAGATAAATTTATTTTGCAAGTGTACGAAGAAACAAAACGGGTCATATACCAACACAAAGATGATATTGTGATTACGAATGCAGACAAAGGGAACAGAACCGTAATGATGTATAAAGCAGAGTATAAGAAGAAAATGGAAGACCTCTTGAACGACAAAGGTACATACAAAACCATAAGAAATGATCCCACCCAATATTTGTTGAGAAAAAACAATAGAATTGTCAATGACATGTACAAGAACCTCAATATTGATGCAAAACTGAAGCAGTATTTAACATGCTCGGCTGCCACAGCCCCACGACTTTATGGCTTACCGAAAGTGCACAAGGAGAGCACACCACTTCGCCCAATTTCATCCTCGATTAATGTTCCCTGCTCGAAACTATCCAAATTCGTGGGAAAAATTTTAAAAAACATTATTTCCGAAAAATTCAATATTAAAAATTCAGTTCAATTAAAAGAAAAAATAAAAGCTGTAACCATTGACGGGGAGGAAATACTTATATCCCTAGACGTCGTATCATTATTTACGAATATCCCCATCCATCTAGGGATCAGCACAATTATGAAACAATGGTCGAATCTAAAAAGTCATACTAAAATTACTAAAACCCAATTCCTCAATATACTAGAGTTCTGCCTGAGAGAAAACAACTACTTTGTATACGACAATAAATATTACCAGCAAGTTTATGGGATGCCGATGGGAAATCCTCTATCACCAACAATAGCAGATATAGTCCTCGACAAAATTATTGACGACAGCATCATTGAGCTAAAATCTAAAGACATAAATATAAAATACATAACGAAATATGTAGATGATATTTTCGCTATTGTTAGGGCAAAAGACGTAGACGAAATTCTAAAAACTTTCAACGAGCAACACAAAAAATTAAAATTTACACTAGAAAAAGAAAAACATCACAAATTAGCTTTTCTTGACTTGGAAATCCACAACATCGGGAACAAAGTAAAAACGGATTGGTACAAAAAAGCCGTGGCATCATCTAGAATGATCAATTACCAATCAAACCACCCATGGAATCAAAAAAGAAATACAGTAATCAACTTTATTAACAAAGTTTACTCCTTGAGTGACCAGGAGTTCATGGGGGAGAACAAGAAAACGATTCAGATCATACTTGAAAAAAAGGGATATCCAAATAAAATAATACACGGTCTAATACGCACGGCGAGAAACAAAACTAAACAAAAAACGAGCAACAATACGACAACACCAAATGAAGAAAACAATAGAAAAATATACACAGGCGTCACATACATACCAAAACTAACTGACAACAATAAATTACATAAAATGATTAAAGCCAACAACATAAGCTATGCACACAAACCAAATCACACAATCCAAAACATATACACGAAAATCAAAGACAAAATCAAAAAGGAGCAACTACACAACGTAATCTACGAAATACAATGTGGGGGAGGAAAAGAGGGAGAATTTTGCGGGAAGGTATACATAGGACAAACAAAAAGATCGATCAACACGAGAATAAATGAACACAGGTTAGACGCAAAAACAACAAAAACACCACAGCTTTAGCGCAGCACCTGACGGACTGCAAGCACACAGCTGATTTCGATAATGTAAAGATTTTGGACGTGGAAAACAGAATAAGAAGAAGGTTGACGTTAGAAGGGCTGCGCATACAACAAAATATATCGAAAGTTGTAAATTATCGAGAAGATGTAGACAGAATAAATTGCGCGTATGCAAGCGCCATCACATTAAATGTTTAGCTTTTGAGAGGGAATGATGTACCCGTGTTTTTATATTGTGTAGTTATTATCTACTGATGTAATATTATATCTAAATTTCATACAAAATTTGTGCATTAAGTAGCAAAAAGATGTAAGTCCAATATGTTCAAAACTGTGTATCGTCTTATGACTAAGCTAATTTCCAACAATTTATATGTTTTTCGTTTTTGTGTAATAAATAGAAATCCCTGAGGAAGACGCAATACAGCGTCGAAACGCGTAGGATGAAGAAGTAAACATTTGTTTTATTTTAAAGGAAAGCCAGCCAGAAAGCTCCAAAAAAGTACTATTATAGTGGTACAATCCTTGGGCCCCTCTAGCGGACCTGATATTCAGTTATTTAAAAGATCTAAGAAGAACTGGCATAGAATCGACCAAAACGAATATACCACAGTAATTAATGACGCAAATTCATCACACATCATTAATAATTTTGCGGCAGACATGCTTCCTTTTGCCCAAAAACATCTGCTAGCATATCAACCCCGAGATGATTATAAAGAGTTGCTGAACCTTACTATAATTTATTTGGGAGGAGTCCCTGAAAAAGGGATTTCTTTTAGAAGACCTGCTGGGCTACACCGTGCTAGATGGATGGCAAAATCTATCTATTGTTTAAAGATTTTTCTATTTAAATACCAGTTTAAGCTAACGAAACAGGAAGAAACAGCAGTGAAAGATATATGCCCTTTTACAGTTATTATTTATATTAAATACTGGTATGTGGCTCCTGTAGGATCCTCCGCACCAAGAAATGATCTACAGTTATTAAAAGACCTTGCATCGTATGAAGTTGTAAATGAAGCAGTAGCCAAAGTATCCGTGAAAAAAATACTTGGGCAGTTGTGGTATTTGTCGGAAGAGTTAGTGTCTTTTGCTTTTTTTGACGATCAAATTTCAACACAAGAAAAGAAAAAAATGGTGGAGGCGTTGGGAGTCGAAGGCTTAGAGGACTGTCCAAAAAGAAAACAAATCAACATCAAATACATCTCTGACATGGGTATAGCAGATTTTGTAAGCAGCAACTCTTTACGATTTTTCAACATAATGGGCGTATCGCGTCAGTTTTTGAGAAAAGATGTGCAAACTTGGGAGGATGATCCCGAATTTGAAGCTGCGAAGAAAATCGTTCATTCCATGCGGGTAATAAATGATATAGCTGAACGTGGTGTCGCTTTAATGGAAGAATATAATAAGTTATTAACAAATGATGAAGAGCAAAAGCAATATCTACTTTTGTTGGTGAAAGATTACAGAAAGAAATATCCAGATACAAAAAAAATCAACTCTTCTTAATAATAGGTTATCTGCTTAATTATTAAAAGTATTTTTATTTTGAAATTGTTACTTTTGCGATTAATACTAAATAAAAGTTTATACTTAACATTTTTATAAAAGTTCAAATTCTGGTAGCGACCCCTAAATATTTTAGAATTTTTTTTTGTTTTACTGAAAAATTAGTTTCTCGGGATAGAGAATCGAATGAAAGGGTGCCCCGAAAGAAATAAAAAAAAATTATTTTTTTTTACCCATATAAGGACCACCTAAAACAATTCGCTCAAGTCAAGATGAGCATATCCCCACTCTGTACATATGCACTGAACATATCCAATGTCAATGTGCCAATTTATCGGGCATAAATGCAACAGGTTGTAACGAACTTTCTCCTAAATTCAGCTGCTTAGAAAAATATTCAGGGATTAGGGTAGGTGCTTGTACTCGAGGCGGGTCTGCATACCTTGCTATGCTACAACTTAGCTCAGGAAAGGGTGGGCTTGCCTCGGTACTTACAGCGAAAGCGTTACTAAAAATTTAAATGTATGCAGAGAGAGATAATTCAACAAAACAAAAGAAAACCAGCGAAATAGAAAAAATTACCGCAGCCTTGTACACAATTGTATACCTATCATCATGGGATACGTCTACACTGGCGAGGAATCACGCAGCAACAACAATAATCGAAAGAGGGAGGTGAAAGGTGGCATTTCCCCCTCTGTCTTTACCCACCCAACCTGTTAATGAATTACGTAAATTTTTGTTCATTAACCCAATATCATACTTACTCAGTTTACCATGACCTAACCCTACATTTCGTCATTCAATAAAGGCAACTCAGCAATTCATTTTGGAAATTGTATACAAAAACTTTAATAATTTCATAATAGTAATACTTTACATATAATGGTGATTACGACTACCCTAATAGAGAATTCTTATCCCTCTTTTTTTTCTTTCTTCAACTCAATAATAACTTACAAGGATACGATATCATTTATTTTGTCCTTATTCTATTAATTACGTTTATATCTTTTCAAAATCCTTAAGCCAAGTTTTGTTTTCTACTCTAAACAAAAGTCTAAAAAAAATTATCCAACCCGTTGAAATCCGTTTCCCAACTTTTGACTCAGGATAAGAATCAAATCAAAAAAAAAAAAGAATTTCAAAATTATGTAATTATAATTACTTCCACCTATGTATATGTATCATTAAACAAAACTAAAAGTTCCATTTAGGTATATTTACATAGGTAAGGATGCTAAAATCCATAACAAAAGCTATATAAAAATAATATATGCATGTAATTGTAAATAAACACTTACGTTATAATCTGCTGCATCGATGCGACGATGGGCCCAGCGACGTCGATGAAGTTCGTTGTTGCGTTGCGTTTATGATGTTGCTGTTGGTAAAATTTAGCGAATATATGTTTGATGCGTGACAAAAGAAAAAACACCAACAAAAACCAATTTGATATAATCAAAGGGAGTATATGTAACCATTTGTATGCTTCAACCAAATGTGGCAGAAATTTGCTGTTCAGATAACAACAAGCCAGAGTTTAAGCCTTCTGAGGCCATCAAAATGGTAAAACGAGGTTCGAAGACTTTGTTTACACATATGTACATATTTGAGTGAAATTATTTAGTTTAAAGTTTATTGCTGTTGTGCTTTTAACTATAAAGTGATTCCATTCAAAAACATTCGGAAAATGATAATTACGACAAAAAAATAAAAGGTTAACATTATTGAAAAATTTTAATAATTTTTTTTTTTTTGTCATAAAGAAAAATAAGTATAAAAACAAAATTCTATGCGTATTTGAACATAGCCAAAAATATTTCTAATTCCAATTCATTTGTAGAAATAAAAAAATTTTTTTTTTCTTTTTTTTCCTACCGATCACCCTTTCTAACTTATTTTAGATAACCTAATCTACACTAATCCGCCTTCGGAAGGTTTCTCGGGAACGGGAACTGGGCCTGAATCCTCTGCTCATGATGAAGCTGCAACGATGCGCGTGGAACAGGATTTTATTTTGATTTGGCTGCACAGCACTATGCAACTATTTGTGGCATATAGGAGATGATAAAACGTGGATTTCGTTTTAAATTCCTATTTTTTCGTTTATTCATTCAAAATTAAATTTATAATCGTAAAAAAATCAATTTTTTTTTTTCACTTGCGAAAATTAATTGTAATTATTTTACGGTGATAATTATATGACGTAACAGTCCTTCTATATTTTTAACATCCTTAGTAATTTCACCCCTTTTCTTTTGTGGTTTATTCAGCAAAAATTCGAATTTTCGAACTTTTTCGAAACGTTTTAATTTTTGTAGGTTTCTAACAGTTTTTTTTTTTCTAGGTAAAAAATTTGAAATATTTATTCGAGTTTTTTTTTTTTTTTAAAGCATTCACGTCCTTTCGACTTTTTTGCGAAATTTTTAAACAATATTCAGATGTTCCTTTTTTTTTTTTTGAAAACGTTATGCAATTCGCATAATCTGTATAATTTTCGTCTTGTACATTTTTTTTGTACATCGAAATTTTTATGAGAGATTTTAGAATTCAGTAAATTAAACAACCTGTCCAACATATAATCACGATTTTTAATTCTTTTCCAGTTTTTGGCATTCTTTCGAAAACGTTTTTGAAAATTTGGAAGTTTTAATGAATATTATTTTTCGCTACGAATTTTCAAATTTTTTTTTGTTTCCAACAAAACACTTGGGACTACATCTTTTTTGTTTTTGGTTTTTTCTTTTGAAACATTGCACAATTTTAATTTCTCCCTTTTTTTCGCAGTTCCTAAAGATTTTTGAAACTTTTTAGCTCTTTCAACTATGGAGCATTTTTCAACTCAAAAAACAGAATTTTAGCGTTTTTTTTTTTTTTTTTTGGAAATTTCTATTTTTTTACTTTTTTTTTTTTAACTTTCAAAATTTGTTTAGTTTTTTTTTTCGTAACTTTTAAATAATTTGTTCGTTTTTTTTTTAAACAGCTCATATAATCAATGGGCCTTTGCCACCAGTTGCATAAAAACTTGTGTTTTTTTTTTTTTTATAATTGTTCCACAATTAGTTATCTTATTTCAATTTTGTCATTTTAATTTGTCCACCTTTTTAATTTAATTTCCGAACGAATATGCTTAATACAGCGGAACTGATATACCGCGCCATATTTTATATTTGGCTCTAGCCACAGACACGACCATCCTCAATCAACATCATCGAAAAACTGCCTTTTTCCCAAAACGACTCATCGCGCTCTACCCTTTTGTTAGCTATAGCCTCCTCATATCATACTTGATCAACGGAATAATCGGATGATAAATAAGCCGTCAAAATTGGTCACCTGATCTGCATTTTAAGCCTTTGCTAATTCACTCTTTTTTTTTGTACGAGCGAAGAAAAAAAAAGCATAAAGAACATTATGAAACTCGACGTCTGAATAAGCTGCGGTAGGGACTCCAATCACGAAAATCCTAAGTCCCGGAAATCCTTGATTTGCCTATCAGTTGAGATGAACTTAGCCCTGCCTCGGCTTGCTGGTTGAAGGCGGGCTGTTGCAGCTGAGCTTTGAAGAAGATGACAAACAAATTCTTATATATTGTTGACTTAAGACCCGTTCGAGCTTTTCACGGAGATAGCGTCGCCTTCAATGGTTCCGGCGATAAGCAAATTAAAGTTAAAAAAAAAACAAATATAGTGCTCATATTATAGTATTGTAAACATATTTTTTCAAATAAAATGTACGAAACTTTGAGAGCTAAACTGTTGAAAGAAAAACAAAATTCCTAAATCTAGGGACTAATCCCGATCTTGGGATTAAAATTAGATTGGATCTATATCACTGATCACCTGATATTACGGTTGAGCTTGGCTTAGCATATATAAGTAGGTATGCGTGGTACATACATAGTGGATGTTGTGTTATCATCCCGTCTTATGGGATATGGTAATGAGCGGATCGAGACTCGAACTTCCCAGTGGTAAATTCATCTGGTCATCATCATAAACTCCCCCACCCCAGACAAATGCAACGATGCTATGCGGAAGTTACATTTGAAAATATATATGTGTAGGCACCAGCATCCGATCCGTTTAACAGTATATCCGTGGTCCTTATGGTTATTGCCAAATATCTTTTGCGTGATATCTTCCTTTATGATTGCCGTCAATGTCTTCCAGCTCGTAATATGCGTTTCCTATCCTCTTTATTACTCTGGCCTTAATACCCCTAGGAGCTAATTTAGCATTAAAATGTTTTACTAAATTGCTTTGTACGAAATTTCGACGTACCACTTCTTGACCAGGCTGAAATTCTCTCATACGTGATCGCAAGTTATACGTGCGTGTATTCTTTTCGTGAGCTGCCTTAATTTTATTTTTGATGCATTCACGGATAACGGCAAACTGATCTTCCCTTAAAGGTTTAACACTGCCTTCCGCCAATAAACCTAAATTCTTCAATAACTTATAGTCTCCACCGTGGGTGATCATGTGTTGTCCAAAAACTATGTAATATGGTGCGTTTCCGATTGTATGATGTAAACTGTTCCTCAGAGAGCAATTTATACTGCTTATGTACTTATCCCAATCTCTTTGATCTTTTCTAATAAAGGATCTTAGCGCCTCATTTATAGCACGGTTAACACGCTCAGATGCATTAGACTGTGGTGAATAAACTGCTGTCCTCACATGACTGATGCCGTGGTTTTTCAAAAAGTTCGTAAACTCTTTGCAGGTGAACTGGGTGCCGTTGTCGGAAACAATAGTTTCTGGTACACCAAAACAGTCGAAAATATTTTCCTTAAGGTATTGAATAAGGAGATTTGAACTGAATTTCTTCACAGGTTTTAGAAAAGTAAATTTTGAGAAATGGTCCAAGATAATAAATACTCCAATATTCCCAGCTTTGGATCTAGGAAAAGGTCCAATTAGGTCAACATATAGGCGTTGAAATGGCCGGTCAGTTTCAATAAGTTCACCCATGGGCGGTCTTAATATATAAGTCGGTGTCTTAGATGTTTTGCACAAATCACATGTCATTACATAATTGCGTATATCCGTAACCATTCCAGGCCAATATAAATTCCTTCGTACACGTTCAATGGTTTTCGCTATTCCCCCATGTGCATACGTAGGCGTGTTATGAGCGGCATATATCACACTTTTTCGCAATTCCCTTGGTACGAATAGCTTCCAGACATTATCGTTGTCATTATGCTCATTTTCAAATGAAGACCGATAGTAAATATACTTATCTATTACCTTATAATCTGGAAGTGAGCTGGCTAGAAATTATTCCCTTAGCGCTTTATATTCATCCGAATCGAAATACTCTGACTCTAAATCTATTTCTACCATACTTCCTTGTTCTATCTCGGCGATTTGTGCGTCTTCCCCATCGTAGACCCTCGACAATGCATCTTCCACTTTATTTTCACTACCTTTACGATGCTCTATCAAGAAATTAAATCCTTGCAACTTCAGTGCCCACCTCGCTAACCTTCCATTCAAATCTTTTTGGTGCATAAGCCACTTAAGACTGGCATGATCTGTAACGACCTTAAATTCATGCCCTTCGATATATGGCCTAAACTTTTTAATGGCTAAAACCACCGCTAAACACTCGAGTTCAGTCACTGTATAGTTCCTCTGAGCTCTGTTCAATTTATGAGACATGTACGCTATAGGTTTTTCAATTCCTTCTTCATCTGCCTGTGCCAAGAGAGCCCCTACCCCATACTGGCTTGCATCGCATTGCACTACGAAAGGCTTCGAGTAGTTGGGATGAATTAGTAAAGGAGCTGTCGTAAGTTTCACTTTAATCGCATCAAACGCTTGTTGAGCATCCGAGTTCCACTCAAACTTACGTTTCTTAGTGAGCAATTCGGTCAACGGAAAGGTCAGGCTAGCATAATCGGAGATAAATCGACGATACCATCCTGTCATACCAAGGAATTGTCTAATGTGGCGGACATTTTTGGGTATCGGATACTCCGTAATAGCTTTAACTTTCTCGTCATCGACTGCTAACGATCCATTTCCAACAATAAATCCTAAATACTTGACTCTGTCGAGACCAAATTTACTTTTGCTAATATTTATAGTTAAACCAGCCTTCCTTAGTTGGGCGGCCACTTCCAATAGATGAGTAAGGTGTTCTTCAAACGTTTGCGACATTATCAGCAGATCATCAAGGTAGACGAATACATGAGATTTGAGGTGGTATGGAATCACTTTATCCATTAGTCGGCACATGGTTTGGGGAGCATTGCATAACCCAAAAGGCATACGCTTAAACTGATATAAAGGACGATTGGTAACCGTGAAAGCTGTTTTAGGGCGAGACTCTGGAGAGAGGCTTATTTGCTAAAAGGCATCCTTTAAATCAATTTTAGATATACATCGCACTGGCGGAAGTCGTGAAGGTAGACCTTCAATATTCGGCAAAGGATACGCATCCTTGACTGTCACTTCATTCAACTTTCTAGAGTCTAAACAAAATCTAGCTTTACCTGGCTTAACCACTAACACACC
Source organism: Eurosta solidaginis (assembly GCF_040869045.1). Lineage (NCBI taxonomy): Eukaryota > Metazoa > Arthropoda > Insecta > Diptera > Tephritidae > Eurosta > Eurosta solidaginis. Next base: position 196,023 of record NW_027137041.1, on the reverse strand, counting down.
TGGAGAAGACCAGGGCGAGCTTCTTCAATCACTCCTAGCTCGAGCATCCTATCAATCTCTTGGCAAAGAACTTTTTCCATTGCTGGAGAAATTGGGTAATATCTCTGTTTAATAGGGATGGCAGTGCCGGTATCTATAGTATGCTCTATCAATTTAGTTGATCCTAGCCCTTCTTTCTCGAATGATGGGAAGGCAGCTAGAACATTTTCTAAGCGAGATCTCTGAGGTGACGTCAGCGCATCAAAATCTACTTCAGAAGACAATGTATTAATATTAGGTTCTGGTGTCACTTTTAACCCAAAAGCTTGCCAAAAGTCCATTCCACATATTACATCATTCGCCACTGTCGGCACTAACAAAAATTCAAACTCCTTCTCGCAGTGGTTAAACGATAATAATATCGAAATAGAACCTAGAATATTTTGTTTCTTACCATCTGCGGTCCTAACGCTACCTAAAACTTTTCTATATCCGTACTTATAGAGAGCCAGATAATTTTTTCCGAAAATATTTAGGTTGGCATATGGACGTATGTCAGCCCCGTTGTAAACGATGGCTGAAATAACCATTTTTCGTAACTTTCTCTTCAGCTGCCAATAGTCATGCATACGCCTCGCTGATCTACTTTGTAAGGATTTCCTAGTAGTATCTGAAAATATTCTTGCCCGAACACGTTGATAGTCGGCTAACCTAACATGGTAAGGTCGATAGCGAGGTGATGGGTGTATGGATTGCTTTGCAAGGATATGAGGACCTCGAATCTCCATCTCGTTTGGCGCTAGTCTAGGTGTTTCGTTACGTTTCAACAATTTAGGTGGAATATTATCAATCGATTTAGTTGGTAATGGGTTTAGTTCCGAGGCGAGTTCGATGGACGTCCGTCTAATGTACGACGAACATCCCTCGTCCTGTTTTCCGACGGTTGGTTACACTTAGCACAATTCGGTTTGTAAGTGTTTACTTCCCCGCAACCATAACAAAAAATTCTCCTGCTCTTTAGGCAGTCATGATACCGATGGCCAATTTCTTCACAGTTCCAACATTTAAGGGAATTGATTGCTAACGCATCGATATCGGTCGTTATCTCTTCAATTTCTACATTCACATTACTTGTATCGCCGATGTTGTGTACCACTTCATAAATATTTTTGCGAACTGGGTTCGCCCGAGGTACAGACGCTTGTAAGTCTCTGAAAAACTTTTCGTGTTTTCGAACTTCTTTACGCAACGTGTGTATGTCCTCTATTTCCAAATGTAATAACTCATGTCGCAATTCCGGTTTCAGGTTTCGTAATAGAATTTCGACAAGCTCAGATTCGCTTATTTGAAATCTTAAGCGATCGTTCATCATCATTACGGCATCAAAGAATTCGTCAAATAACTCTGTCGGTTTTTGCTTTCGTCTCCTAATCTCATCTCGAATTTCTGAATCGGTTGAGTAATCTTTGAACTGACGGCGCAGAGCGTCGCATAACTCAAACCATTCGAGATTATCTACGTGCTGCCTATACCTCCAAAACCATTTAGGTGCTTTTCCATCAAATATGGAGTGTATATGTTTACATAAAACCTCAAAATTACCATTCAGATGTAAAGACGTTAGGGTATTGATACGATAGATGAACTGGTCCGTCGTCATACTATCCGTTGAACCATTAAATCTTATTTGCCAATTTCTAATAAGATTCGATATTTTTTCGTTTGCCAAAGTAATATTACCTATGCCGATCGAATCCGTTCTTCGTGGGTTAGTAAATAGACGTCTCGAGTTTCTTTCTTCGTAAGGAACTTCCCGTGGCCATTCGACTGCTTCCTCATGTCGACGCTGGACTGGAGAAGGTGTTCTACCGCGATTTAAATTGATATTATGTAGCAAGGTTTGCATTTCATTCGTGATGGTACTAGTTATTTCATTACGAAAATCACTCAAAGACTGACTAATAATTTCCTGTACTCTTCGTTCATTGACACTAACTACATGATTCGCTGAGGTCATACGAGGATTTCTCGGACTCTGCGATTGACCACCGACGTGAGTGCTCGCAGAAGTAACTCGAGGTTGAGGATTTTCTAGGCCCTGCCTACGTGTATTTCGTCGCTCTCGAGGTACAGTTCCCGTTCCTCGACTGTTCGAATCTCCGATCGTTTTAAGATCTGAGAGGGCGCATGTTTGCCTACAAACCGGGCATGTTTGGTTGCTATCTAACCAGGTACTAATACACGATAAATGAAACTTATGCTTGCATGCCGTTTCGACTTTTTCGGCATTAGTCAGAAAATTGTCACTACATACGGTGCAAATAGTGTTATTCATACTATGGGCTCCTCCGCTGGCCGAAGCCCTATCTGGACTATGAGTAATAGGCATATCGGTTGATTTATACGCAAAAAAAAATAAAATAAAAATTAGCTAGTTAGTCAGTTCGGCAATATCAACTATATATCTTTCGCAAAAAAAAGTTATTATGAATTAAAGTTAGTTTTGTATCTTATAGGCTTAAAATCAAAAATAAATAATAATAGAAAGACTACTCTGTAGGGTATGTCATGGCGGATAACCTACTGAGAAAGGAAAATGTTTGTTAATAAGACGTTGTTGTTGTTGCTTCGCTTATCCCTGCCATGCTGGTATAAAATTACTAACTTACCAATTTACTTCTTCGGTTTGATCAATATGAAACGAAGGGTAAGATTAAGCGAACAGCTAAATCAGAATTATCCTCTAAGTTCGACTGAAAAAATAGTATTAATATCGTATTATATATGGAAACGTTAAACCAACGGTATGAAATCAGGTATTCCCCGAATTAAAAAAATCCTGTTTTATAACCTTTCCACTTCAAGCATAAAAAGAAACTAGAACAATCCTTAGTAAAATCCGCGGAAAGAATTCGAAATGATACAAATTCAATAAGTCCTCCTTCTTTTACTAAGGCAAAAAAAAATTTTCAAAAATATAGGAGCTTAGACAAGGGTGTGATGATTTTAATTTTTACACTACATAGGTAGGTTGATTTCGGGTGAAAACCAACTTACCCAGAGATAAACTTTCAACCGAAATTTGCAATTCCTGAAAGATTGTTTAAACACCTTGTCTGGCCCCACGTTGGGCGCCAAAATTTTCTGTAACGAACTTTCTCCTAAATTCAGCTGCTTAGAAAAATATTCAGGGATTAGGGTAGGTGCTTGTACTCGAGGCGGGTCTGCATAACTTGCTATGCTACAACTTAGCTCAGGGAAAAGGGGTGGGCTTGCCTCGGTACTTACAGCGAAAGCGTTACTAAAAATTTAAATGTTTGCAGAGAGAGATAATTCAACAAAACAAAAGAAAACCAGCGAAATAAAAAAAATTGCCGCAGCCTTGTACACAATTGTATACCTATCATCATGGGATACGTCTACACTGGCGAGGAATCACGCAGCAACAACAATAATCGAAAGAGGGAGGTGAAAGGTGGCATTTCCCCCTCTGTCTTTACCCACCCAACCTGTTAATGAATTACGTAAATTTTTGTTCATTAACCCAATATCATACTTACTCAGTTTACCATGACCTAACCCTACATTTCGTCATTCAATAAAGGCAACTCAGCAATTCATTTTGGAAATTGTATACAAAAACTTTAATAATTTCATAATAGTAATACTTTACATATAATGGTGATTACGACTACCCTAATAGAGAATTCTTATCCCTCTTTTTTTTCTTTCTTCAACTCAATAATAACTTACAAGGATACGGTATCATTTATTTTGTCCTTATTCTATTAATTACGTTTATATCTTTTCAAAATCCTTAAGCCAAGTTTTGTTTTCTACTCTAAACAAAAGTCTAAAAAAAATTATCCAACCCGTTGAAATCCGTTTCCCAACTTTTGACTCAGGATAAGAATCAAATCAAAAAAAAAAAGAATTTCAAAATTATGTAATTATAATTACTTCCTATGTATGTATATGTATCATTAAACAAAACTAAAAGTTCCATTTAGGTATATTTACATAGGTAAGGATGCTAAAATCCATAACAAAAGCTATATAAAAATAATATATGCATGTAATTGTAAATAAACACTTACGTTATAATCTGCTGCATCGATGCGACGATGGGCCCAGCGACGTCGATGAAGTTCGTTGTTGCGTTGCGTTTATGATGTTGCTGTTGGTAAAATTTAGCGAATATATGTTTGATGCGTGACAAAAGAAAAAACACCAACAAAAACCAATTTGATATAATCAAAGGGAGTATATGTAACCATTTGTATGCTTCAACCAAATGTGGCAGAAATTTGCTGTTCAGATAACAACAAGCCAGAGTTTAAGCCTTCTGAGGCCATCAAAATGGTAAAACGAGGTTCGAAGACTTTGTTTACACATATGTACATATTTGAGTGAAATTATTTAGTTTAAAGTTTATTGCTGTTGTGCTTTTAACTATAAAGTGATTCCATTCAAAAACATTCGGAAAATGATAATTACGACAAAAAAATAAAAGGTTAACATTATTGAAAAATTTTAATAATTTTTTTTTTTTGTCATAAAGAAAAATAAGTATAAAAACAAAATTCTATGCGTATTTGAACATAGCCAAAAATATTTCTAATTCCAATTCATTTGTAGAAATAAAAAAATTTTTTTTTTCTTTTTTTTCCTACCGATCACCCTTTCTAACTTATTTTAGATAACCTAATCTACACTAATCCGCCTTCGGAAGGTTTCTCGGGAACGGGAACTGGGCCTGAATTCTCTGCTCATGATGAAGCTGCAACGATGATCGTGGAACAGGATTTTATTTTGATTTGGCTGCACAGCACTATGCAACTATTTGTGGCATATAGGAGATGATAAAACGTGGATTTCGTTTTAAATTCCTATTTCTTCGTTTATTCATTCAAAATTAAATTTATAATCGTAAAAAAATCAAATTTTTTTTTTCACTTGCGAAAATTAATTGTAATTATTTTACGGTGATAATTATATGACGTAACAGTCCTTCTATATTTTTAACATCCTTAGTAATTTCACCCCTTTTCTTTTGTGGTTTATTCAGCAAAAATTCGAATTTTCGAACTTTTTCGAAACGTTTTAATTTTTGTAGGTTTCTAACAGTTTTTTTTTCTAGGTATAAAATTTGAAATATTTATTCGAGTTTTTTTTTTTTTTTAAAGCATTCACGTCCTTTCGACTTTTTTGCGAAATTTTTAAACAATATTCAGATGTTCCTTTTTTGTTTTTTGAAAACGTTATGCAATTCGCATAATCTGTATAATTTTCGTCTTGTACATTTTTTTTGTACATCGAAATTTTTATGAGAGATTTTAGAATTCAGTAAATTAAACAACCTGTCCAACATATAATCACGATTTTTAATTCTTTTCCAGTTTTTGGCATTCTTTCGAAAACGTTTTTGAAAATTTGGAAGTTTTAATGAATATTATTTTTCGCTACGAATTTTCAAATTTTTTTTTGTTTCCAACAAAACACTTGGGAATACATCTTTTTTGTTTTTGGTTTTTTCTTTTGAAACATTGCACAATTTTAATTTCTCCCTTTTTTTCGCAGTTCCTAAAGATTTTTGAAACTTTTTAGCTCTTTCAACTATGGAGCATTTTTCAACTCAAAAAACAGAATTTTAGCGTTTTTTTTTTTTTTTTTTTGGAAATTTCTATTTAGAAATCCCTGAGGAAGACGATATACAGCGTCGAAACGCGTAGGATGAAGAAGTAAACATTTGTTTTATTTTAAAGGAAAGCCGGCCAGAAAGCTCCAAAAAAGTACTATTATAGTGGTACAATCCTTGGGCCCCTCTAGCGGACCTGATATTCAGTTATTTAAAAGATCTAAGAAGAACTGGCTTAGAATCGACCAAAACGAATATACCACAGTAATTAATGACGCAAATTCATCGCACATCATTAATAATTTTGCGGCAGACATGCTTTCTTTTGCCCAAAAACATCTGCTAGCATATCAACCCCGAGATGATTATAAAGAGTTGCTGAACCTTACTATAATTTATTTGGGAGGAGTCCCTGAAAAAGGGATTTCTTTTAGAAGACCTGCTGGGCTACACCGTGCTAGATGGATGGCAAAATCTATCTATTGTTTAAAGATTTTTCTATTTAAGTACCAGTTTAAGCTAACGAAACAGGAAGAAACAGCAGTGAAAGATATATGCCTTTTTACAGTTATTATTTATATTAAATACTGGTATGAGGCTCCTGTAGGATCCTCCGCACCAAGAAACGATCTACAGTTATTAAAAGACCTTGCATCGTATGAAGTTGTAAATGAAGCAGTAGCCAAAGTAGCCATGAAAAAAATACTTGGGCAGTTGTGGTATTTGTCGGAAGAGTTAGTGTCTTTTGCTTTTTTTGACGATCAAATTTCAACACAAGAAAAGAAAAAAATGGTGGAGGCGTTGGGATTCGAAGGCTTAGAGGACTGTCCAAAAAGAAAACAAATCAACATCAAATACATCTCTGACATGGGTATAGAAGCTTTTGTAAGCAGCAACTCTTTACGATTTTTCAACATAATGGGCGTATCGCGTCAGTTTTTGAGAAAAGATGTGCAAACTTGGGAGGATGATCCAGAATTTGAAGCTGCGAAGAAAATCGTTCATTCCATGCGGGTAGTAAATGATATAGCTGAACGTGGTGTCGCTTTAATGGAAGAATATAATAAGTTATTAACAAATGATGAAGAGCAAAAGCAATATCTACTTTTGTTGGTGAAAGATTACAGAAAGAAATATCCAGATACAAAAAAATCAACTCTTCTTAATAATAGGTTATCTGCTTAATTATTAAAAGTATTTTTATTTTGAAATTGTTACTTTTGCGATTCCTTTATAATATTAATAAAAGTTTATACTTAACATTTTTATAAAAGTTCAAACGCTGGTAGCGACCCTAAATATTTTAGAATTTTTTTTGTTTTACCTAAAAATTAGTTTCTCGGGATAGAGAATCGAATGAAAGGGTGCCCCGAAAGAAATAAAAAAAAAAATTTTTTTTTACCCATATAAGGACCACATAAAACAATTCGCTCAAGTCAAGATGAGCATATCCCCACTCTGTACATATTCACTGAACATATCCAATGTCAATGTGCCAATTTATTGGGCATAAATGCAACAGGTGTAATACACTTTCTCCTGAAATCGATATTCACTTTAACATAAGAGACGTCGCGTATACACACCACTCAAAACGTATCTTGGTTTGCTAATAAGCTTTCTCTACATCGCCGGTAATTATGATACCTTCCAGCAAAATGTTTCTCAACCCTAATGCGACAAAGTGAATTACCCTAAGGACGAGAGATGAATTGCACCCCTAGAAAGTCACCAACTTTCAATAAACAGAATTAGCTTCCTCAATCTCTTATTTAATAAGCCTGACGTTCTACAAAGCAGAGACCCCAGTGAAATTAAGTCGCCTAAAAGGAATCCCTCCCCCTCCGTGCTTATTTATACTTTATGTCACGTTAGCTGGTTTTCATTCTGAAACGATCGGTACTAAGTTTCCGTGACTTGAACAAAGCGCTTCAAACAAATATTTCAGCTTTTTCAAACTATCTGACTTTTTATATCCAACGTGTACTTGTACACAATGGTATCGTAACTCAGATGGCGTAGGGTAGTACGTAATGGCTCGAGATAGACATTGACTTCCTTAAATCAAAATTATCAGCATCGAAAAAAATCTGTCCGTCTGTCCTTTATCAAATGTGCGAAGTCGAACGATAACCATTCTACTTTTGCATGCCCATAGTGATGAAACTTCATACAGGGGTTGTCCTCATGACCTAAGATAGATGTATATGGGGTATTCCATCCCATTTCGACCAATTTTGAACCCGACCCCTTTAGAATTGACTGAAAGTGTTTCTTCTTTTTCTAGCTTACGAAAGACGTTTTTCAGAAGTTTTTTAAATTTTTTCATCCAACTCAAAAAAAGTTATGATTTGAAAAAAAAAAAAACACCGTTTTTGTTTTCAAAATGCTATAACTTTTTCAAAAATTTACCGTTTGGGATCTTTTTTTTTTTAATTTTTTTTAAATGTACTTTTCGGAAAAAATTCAAAAAAATTTTTAAAGTTTTTTTTTTTGTAATTTTTCAGTTTTTCGAGATTTTTCGAATTTCGCCCTTTTTTTTCTCATAAAAAACTTCAATCAATTGTGCAATCATCCCCACTAATCCCGGAGCGGGCCGAGAATCTTTTTTTTTTTTTTGTTTAATTGAAAAAAAAAACTTTAAAATTTTTCTTGTTTTTTTCCGAAAAGGACATTTAAAAACGTATTTAAAAAAAAAAAAAGATCCCAAATGGTCAATTTTTGAAAAAGTCCGAAAAGTTAATTTAAAAACAAATTTAAAAAAAAAAGATCCCAAACGGTCAATTTTTGAAAAAGTTATATCATTTTGAAAACAAAAACGGTGTTTTTTTTTTTAAATTTCATAACTTTTTTTGAGTTGGATGAAAAAATTTGAAAAACTACTGAAAAACGTCTTTCGTAAGCTAGAAAAAGAAGAAAAACTTTCGGCCAATTCTAAAGGGGCCGGGTTCAAAATTGGTCGAAATGTGATGGAATACCCCATATATATAAGAAGAAAGCTTAAAAGATTTTCAGTAAGTAAATTCGGTGAAGATATTATGTTGAAATTTCGCATGTACGAGTATGTTATCGGTATTATACATATATACTAAGCTGGGTCGATTTATTAACCTATATCGCGCCATCGATTTTTCGATAGGTTTTGGGCTCAGGAAAAAAAGTTCCAGTAAGCATACCCAAAAAAAACTATTTTCTAGCCTGCAAAATTTGAGTTTTTTGACTTTTTTTCTTTGATTTTTAAGGTTTTTTTCATGACCTACTTAAAAAATTTGTATTTGATTTTAAAATTTTCATGTATACCTTGTGCGACTCAAAATTGTCCGCTAAAAACTTTGGCGATAACAGTTTTTGAAAAAAAATTAATTTTGGGTTTTGAGGAGTGTTTTGGTGAAAAAATTTATTTTTTTCGCCATTTTTTTAAGGGTTTCTTCAGAAACATGCAAAAGTGTTGCCGATGAAAACGAATTTGTCTCATAGTTCCTATCCCGCTTACAATTATGCTATAAAAACGTTGACATTAACAGTTTTACAAAAAAAACATTTTTTTTTTTTTTGTTTTTGGGACTTGTTTTGATCGAAATCGATTTTTTCATTTTCAAGGCTCCAAATCATTTTGTATGTATATCTTTCCATTAGACCCACCAATAAGTATACCAAAATGATCAGGGGATGAGCTGAGTTGATTTAGCCATGTCCGTCTGTCCGCCCGTCCGTCCGCCTGTCCGTCCGTCTGTCCGTTGTTTAAACGCAAACTAGTCCCTCAATTTTTGATATATCTTGATGAAATTTGGTAAGCAGGCATATTTTGATGGGGATTTGACATTTGTCGGAATCGACCGGATCGGACCACTATAGCACATACCTCCCATACAACCGATTTATTCAATAAGAGGGTTTTCGCCATTTCTGCCCCATTTCTGCCTCATTTTAACAGCTAGCAACATCAAATAGATGGTTGTCTGAAAAAATCGTCAAGATCAGACCAAAAATTTTTTTTTTAAGCTGCACTTACCAATCGGACAAACTTTCTTTGAACCCTTTCCATTCTCGCTGAGTGACAGCTATATAAATGATTCCAAATGATAGAGGCATACTCTAATTTTGAACGCACTAAAGAGATATATAGAGATTTTCTGGTATAAGGATCCACAAAGTCTTTTGCATACCTACGAAGGAAAGCAAGATAGCTATAAACCCTGGAAGCACATAACAGATTTGGTGCGTAAAAGAGAAGTTGGAGTCGAAAACAACCCCTAAATAAACATACTCATTAACTGAGACCAAATGGCCGCCTAAAATATCGTAGGAGGATGAAGGAGAGCTAGCGGACTTAGAAAAAATTATAAAGCAGCATTGTTTAACATTTAAAAATTGGTTATTGGCCTGACACCAGTCGGCAAGATTACTAAAGTCGTTCTGCAGAAGTGCGGAATCAGATGGGACATTAATTTTGCGAAACAGCTTAAGGTCATGGGAGTATGTATGGGGTTTTATAAAGTATCTGGTTCTAAAAAAGTGCCGGTGCATAAAAACTACCAACTTCTAAGATAAAGTTTCCGGCTTTAAAAAGTACCCGGCTTTACTGAAGTAGTTGGCTCCACATATACCCGGTTCGAAAAAGTATCCAATTCTAAAAAAACAAGGTTCTGGAAAAGTACAGTGATCTTAAAGGCTTCTCGGTTAAGAAAAGGTAACCGGTTTCAAAGAAGTACACGATTCTAAAAGACATTAGTTCCTAAAATGTCCCCGGCCCAAAATGCTATACGATTTTACAAAAGTAAAATAATAAATAAACACAAAGCGCGATAGCCTCAGAAGGGATTTTAGGCCGAGCTTCTCTCCTATTTTGTGTCGTGCTCCTCTAATTTTTCCTACAAATTGACGTGAGGGGACCTACATGACTCAGAACATCTTAAAGGGAGATGAATTTTAACTAAGAAGCTTTTCAAGGAAGAAATACAGTCGGAGTGTTTGCTAAATCTCTGGATTTTCGGTGTGATAGGCGTAGCACGCTACCACGACACCACGGCCTAAGTATCCAGTTTGTAAAAAGTACCCAGTACATAAAAGTACCCAGTACAGAAAAGAAACCGGTTCAAAAAATTTGCCAACTCTAAAAAAGTCAGTAGTTCCAAAAAGGTACGCGTTTCTTAAAAATTACACGGTTCTAAAAAAGTTGACCCACCCTAATATAGATAGAATATAGGGTGTCTTTATTCAATGTTTGTATACAAAGTTTTAGTGTTTAATTATAAATTATTTTAAATAATTAAAATTAAAATGCAGTACAATTGCCTACTTTTGAAGCTTGTCTGTATCTAAAAGAGGATGAGGTCCCTTTTTATAACCAGATAACAGTTGTTTTAACTTATTTATTGCTAAACCAGGTGTGTGACAACGATAAATGCTAAATGGATCTCGAATTTGATTCAAACGTTCTTCAGTATTGTTATCACGCGAATCTATAACCCAACGATAGACTTGCATTAGGACAGCTGGGCCTAAATATCTATCGTCATTCCACCAATACGATGGGCAAGTTGATGTGCAACAAGCACAAAGAATACATTCATATAAGCCATCCAATTTCAAACGATCATCAACATGTTGCAAATACTGTGCTGTTTCCTTAGACTTCTTATTCGGATTTTTACGATGCAACCACGGCTTGATGAACTTGTATTGTGCATAGAAGTGACCCAAATCTGATACCAGATCACATACAACATACATATGCGGAAGTGGATATATTTTAAGCTTTCTTGAAAGATTTGTATATATTTTACATATGCAAGCCAAAGTATTAACACCGTCAATATTCATAGCACACGAACCACAGATTCCCTCTCGGCAAGAGCGTCGAAAAGTCAGTGTTTGATCCAATTCATTTTTGATTTTAATTAAGGCATCCAACACCATAACACCGCATTGATTTAGGTATATTTGGTAATTCTGCACTCACGGTGTTTCTCCGGGCTGCCAACAATAAACCTGCACTGTCTTCATAAGTGGGGCTTTTTTGGCTCGTGGTGCTGCTGCCACTGCTATTTCTTTAGTCGTAGGCTGTTTGGTTGCTTTACATTTTGTTTCCTTTTCTACTGCTGGTTGTTTACATGTACTCTTTGCTTTGGATTCAGTTTTTCTCGGCTCCTGTTTTTATTACTCTGCTTTCGTAACGTGCACAAATGCTCTTTGTCATGGTGGAATAACCAGGTGAAGTAGGCCAACAATTGTCTCGCTCTAAATTCTTCTTTGTTCTGTCATTCGGCTATCTGAACATTTTTCACCAAAGTGTTGTTTTTTTTTGCGTTTTTCAGGAGTAAAATATGGTAGTTTTAGTACTTTCTTCATCTAAACCAGTAGGTGAATATCGATGGACCTTTACCGGATTTAATTACAGAGATTCATATTTGGGTTTCTTTGGTGTGGGCTTCCATAAGGAAGGTCGTGCTTAACTATCGCGTTCATATTATTGATGTTTCCATTATATAAATATGTTTAATTTGTAATTATCTTCTGAAATTAAAATTTATGTTTAATTTGTTCAAAAAAAAAAAAAAAAATTGAAACAGGTCTTTGTTAAAACTGGTCTTTGTAGTACTGAAGACTTTCGAGAAATGTGCAAGAACACCAAAACTGTCGTATTACACCTTATTTATGTAAACACTTCACTAAAACAATGGATTTCTAAATACAGTTACAAAAAATTATTACTCACTATAGTTGTTTTGGCCTAAAAATTAGACCACTAAGATAAGAGGAATGTTACAGTTATGGATTGTAATTTAGAATATATGAATCCGGCTCGATCGGATTAGCACCTTCTGGTTCTAGGCCGACTCCTATTATATCCCCTGACATATTTTAGTAAATAATAACTTGGGAACATTAGTAATACATCATGAATTAACTGTCAAGAGCTTATGGGAGATCTTCTGATCAAGTTTGTATGATATATTAGAAGGTCATATGTTTTACTTCTGACTCTCAATGTCAATTCAACAGATCAGATGGAAAGAACAATGGATTTTTAGAGACCGAAACACATTTAAAAGTACTACGATAACTTCTGAGTGTGACTGTAAAACTTTTCATCAAACCCGAAACCCATTTAAGTGCGCAAAGTTCCTACAGTTCAACTATATAATGGATAACACCTCTCCCACTTATATCCGGTTTTTCGATAAAAGCTTCAACTGCAGTTGAAGTTGCAGTCAGTTTACTTTGGACGCATTATTGAATTTTACTACTCATCGCAGTTTAAGTTTTTAATTTTGTTCGATGCCTAAAGTAATATAAGTTCGCACTGATATGCTGAAGAAAACAGTCTGTAACGGCTTTCGTAGCAAGGCATTTGTTCATAGTGTACCTACACAAGTGTGTCAACTAAGCGATAAGCGTCAAAACTACAAACAGCCTCGCTCGCGTGATGCAAATCTCAGGTCTAGAGTTGCATTTTTGGTACGTAAGAGTACTTCAAGCTGGGTAGCATTTTATAGTTTAATAAAACTTTATAGTATTTACAGATGAAATAAGAATACTAGAAGATTTGTAGCCTGCAACAATGCGGAAACATACGGAAAGCAAAATTTATTTAAATTAGAGTCAAAATTTAAAGCGCTACACGTGTAACATGGAACAATTTCCCTTCTAAGGCTGTTTACACAAATGCATAAGGGCAAAATTATATAAACGCTTTAGTTGTTGTTGTTGTTGTAGCAATGCTCGCCCCACCTAATAGCCGCGACCGATCACAAATTGTCATCAATATCCTCTAACGGGAGTCCAAGGAAACTTGCCGTTTCAACAGGGGTGGACCATAAGGAAAGGGGTGTTAGAGGCGTTGGTTCCACATTAAAATTAAAGAGATGGTTGGTGTCATGTGGGGACACATTGCAAGCAGGGCATACATTTTGTATGTCGGGGTTGATTCTGGATAGGTAAGAGTTTAACCTGTTACAGTATCCAGAACGAAGTTGAACAAGAGTGACACGCGTTTCCCTGGGGAGTATGCGTTCCCCTTCTGCGAGTTCTGGATATTTTTCTTCAAGTACTGGATTCACCGGGCAATTCCCGACATAAAGGTCCGACGCCTGTCTATGGAGTTCACCAAGGACCTGCTTGTGTTTTTCCGCTTCATACGGCTGGGTTCTCAGGTGCCGTATTTCCTCAAAATGCTTACGGAGATGACTCCTTAGGCCCCTAGGCGGTGCTGGTTCGTCAATCAGATGTCTGTTGGGATGCCCAGGTTTCTGGGTATTCAACAGAAACTGTTTGGTCAGCATCTCATTTCTCTCCCTGATGGGGAGTATTCTCGCCTCATTATGCACATGGTGTTCTTGGGACATAAGAAGACAGCCCGTGGCGATTCTGAGAGCAGTATTTTGGCAGGCCTGTAGTTTCTTTCAGCGGGTGGTTTTTAGGCTTGGCGACCATATGGGTGACGCGTAGCACGTAATCGGCTGGCTAATTGCTTTGTATGTGGTCAAGAGCGTTTCTTTATCTTTTCCCCAGGTACTGCCAGCAAGGGATTTGAGGATTTTATTACGGCTCTGAATTCTTGGAACAATTGCGGTTGCGTGCGCACCAAAATGTAGATCCTGATCAAACGTCACACCCAAGATTTTGGGGTGTAGGACAGTCGGTAGCGTAGTGCCATCGACGTGGATGTTCAATATGGTCGACATTTGGGGCGTCCATGTTGTAAATAAGGTCGCGGAAGATTTAGTCGGTGACAATGCCAGGTTTCGCTAGGCGAAAAAACTGGAGAGATCAGGGAGATAGCCGTTTATTTTATTGCATAGCTCATCGATCTTTGGGCCTGGGCCTGTGGCCATTATTGTCCAGTCATCGGCGTAGGAAACGATTGTGACTCCTTCCGGTGGTGAAGGTAGCTTAGATATGTAGAAATTAAACAAAAGCGGGGATAGGACACCACCCTGTGGAACCCCTTGTTTAATTCTCCTTTGTTTTGATGTTTCGTTTCTGAATTGCACCGATGCCTGCCGACCACCCAGATAATTTGCGGTCCACCTTTTAAGACATGGGGGAAGGGTGGACCCTTCCAGGTCTTGCAGTAACGAGCCATGGTTGACCGTATCAAAAGCTTTTGATAGGTCTAACGCTACAAGTACTGTTCTATGGTGGGGATATTGATTCAAACCGCAATTTATCTGGGTGCTGATGAGGGGCTAGCTGCAAATGTGCTTGGAAATAAGGGAGCAAAATAGCTTCAAGCGTCTTTGCCACTGGCGATAGGAGAGATATCGGACGATATGGCTCACCTACGTTAGCTGGTTTCCCAGGCTTTAGTAGCGGGACCACCTTGGCCATTTTCCATTTCTCGGGTATGACAAAGGTGGAAAGAGACAAGTTGAAGACATGCGCTAAATATTTGAAACCCTCTTTCCCTAGGTTTTTAAGCATCGGCATGGCTATGCCGTCTGGGCCCACTGCTTTGGATGGTTTAGCGCGACCAATGGCGTCCTCAACCTCTCTAGCGGTGATGGTAATTGGTGACGCGCTGAGTTTGTGTTTATGTGCGTGTCTATTGGCTCTCCGTCTATCTTTGTCGACCGTAGGATGCATTATATATTGTCGGCAGAAAGCGCTCGCGCATTTTTTCGCATCCGACAGCACCTTATCGCCAAAGGCGATGGAAACTTTGTCTTTGTGCTTAGTCGGATTCGATAGGGACTTTACGGAGGACCAAAGTTTACCTACACCGGTAGAGAGGTTACAACCTCTTAGGTGCTCTTCCCATTTCGCCCGCTTGTGTTCGTCCACAAGCAATCTGATGCGTTGGTTTATATCCCTTATTTGGGGGTCGCCGGGATCAAGCTGTCTTATAAGGTCGCGTTCCCTCGCTAAGCTCCCGGCCTCCGCCGGGAAGTGGGGCCGGATTTCGGGAATTCTCCCGGCGGGAATGAAATGTGCCGAGGCGGACTCAATGACCTTACAGAAGGCACGCTCCCCTTGGCGGGCATCAGTCGGGATAGGGAGGGCAGCAAAGCTGCTGTCTGTTGCAGATTTATAATCTTCCCACTTTCCTTTTTTGAAGTTTATGAAAGTGCGTTTTTCGGTGACGATGAAGTCGGCGGTACGCTCGAACGAAATAAGTATGGGCAGGTGGTCGGATGCCAATGTTACCATCGGCTGCCAGTTGACGCAGTTTACGAGTTCTGCGCTCACGATTGAGATATTTGGCGAGCTATGAAAGCTTCCTACCATACATGTGGGGGCGTCTCCGTTTATTGTGCAGAACGTCGTTTCGTCTATTTGATCCGCCAAAATCTCACCCCTACTGTCCGCCCGCAAGTTTGAATGCCATAGGTCGTGATGGGCATTGAAATCGCCTAAGATAATGCGATTGTTGCCAGTGAGTAAGGCCTCGATATTAGGGCGGTATCCACTGGGGCAACAGGTGACAGGAGGGATGTTGATTTTGATGATTTCTAGATTTGCATCGCCTGACCGGACAGATAGGCCTTGACGTTCTAAGACATTGTCACTGCGGTCGATGCCAGGATCAAATATATGATATTGCACAGAGTGGTGTATAATAAACGCGAGGCTGCCTCCATTTCCGCTCTCGCGCTCTTTCCTATGGACATTATAACCAGAGCAGGTCTGCAATGCAGATCTTGCTGTGAGTTTAGTCTCTTGAATCGCAGCAATGCGGATATTGTGCCGCTTCATGAAATCGACTATCTCCGTAATCTTCCCAGTTAGTCCATTACAGTTGAACTGCAGAATTCTGAAGTCACTTTAGTCGCTTCTTGTATTTTCTCTTATATTTTTTGTCGATGGAGCCAATAAGGTTTCAGTACTGGAGTAAGTGTGTGAACTATATTTAAAAAAAACTAACGAAATATAAGAAAAATACAACATAGTTCATTAAAAACAAACAAGCCAGTTTGTATTTCGATAGAGTTTTTTGATATTGTGCCGCATTTTCTTTATTTTTTCTGACATATGAAAATTTTGTTTTTAGTTTGGAAATTGTGTGCATAAAAACACAACTAAATTCAAAGTGTAAATTGTGTGTGCAAATGAGTTTTCAATAAGTGTACATTTTTCAGTTTTGCATAGTTAAGAAATTGACCTCCAGATTCTTGTGTTACACAAATATAGTGAACTTGGGTACAGAAATTCAAATCAAAAAGTTTTTCACAATAATTTGAAAAACTCTACGTTTTCTCTGCTTTTTACACTTAAAGGGGTAAACATCCGTAATAAATTAAACTTTTACTGAAAATCAATAACTCTGAACTGAACACTTTTCGCCATGATATAAAATTAAAATGCTGTGGAACAGGAGTAACACTTTTGTGACTACATAAACCCCATTTCAATCTTTTACGTCTCCGCCCTAATTGACCGTTTTCAACCGAAACAACAATGGCTACCCAGATTTCCCCGTTATGCTCACTTAAGCGAGAGCCTGTCAGAAAGGTGTCAACACACTTGTACTTGACACCATGCATTTGTTTTTCTACTCCTACTTTTCCAAAGCGGGTAAACATTTTACCCTCTTCTGACCGTTGAAAATACATCCGTACCATTTCAGATAGCGTACATCTTCTATCTCTTTTTATTTACTTCACCTGGTGATTCCACCATGGATCTTTGTAAGCTTAAGTTGATTTCTTTCTAGTAATTGAAGCATTTCGCCGAGGAAGGCAGCAATTTTTTTTACAATATTTATGTTTTACAAAACATAACATATCAGTAGAAAATAGAGCACAGCATTGGCAGTGCCCACTCAATCAACACAAATTTTTTATTTTGTTAAAATCTTTCAAGAGTATTTCTTGTAACAGATTTTTCTCACAATGACTCTGAGTCAAGAGTACCTAAGTTTCAAAGTGTTTGTAAAAATGGTTGAGTATAAGTTACAAAGACATGATTCTGGCCGACTCGTGAAAATCGAAACGAGTTTTATTTCAACGGTGAGTCAAGACGTACATACATGTAGACCCCATAATGAGCCATGAGTCATAATTCTTTTGAACTGAATGCATGTAAGGTTATATCGTTACAACAGGAAGTATGTTTATACTTACGCTTGATGTGGTATAAGCGTGCTCCCTCCCACCACACCGAGGTTTCTGAATTCAACTCCCGGGCAAAATTCATCAAAAATTTTTAAAAAAGTGTTTTTAATAAGAAAAAAGTGTTTTTAATAAGAAAAAAGTTTTTCTAATCGGGGTCGACACTCCTGCCAATTTGTAGGGAAAAATTATAAGGAGCACGACGCAAATTGGAAGGGAAGCTGGGATTTAATCTCCTTAGAATTAAGTCGCGCCAAGTATTTATATGTTATTTTATAAAATCGGCTTAGTCAAGGAGAACAAATGGACTTTAAGAAATAAAAAGCAAATTTTAACTAAGTCCAAGGAAATCGAGTTACAGTTGCAAAGCAACAATCGTTAAAATCGATTAATGAAAACCGTTCTTATAACAACCAAATATCGGTCCAAAAACACCTGAAAGCGAGCGCCGTGGTTTGGTGGTATTTAATCGCCAACCAAACTGAAGGTCTTAGGTTAAGGGCTGGAAAAAAGCAACATTACAGTTTTTTTTTTTTTTTTTCAACAAGAAAGCCACAAAATATATCCAGCTTCAACAGAGCCAAATATTTATAATGTTTCTAACCGCACCTTCGACGACCACGGCAAAGAGCGGACAATATCCATAACATTCTCCTTAGCCTTTGGTGATTGTTTTCGGAGCATATATTTTAATATTAAGGATTGAAGATAAAGATATTCTAGTCAAATCCATCCTCTGAACTCCACGTAGAAACAGAGATTCAAAGAAGGAAAAATCATGCCAAGAAGTGCGAATTTGAACAAAGTAGATAACAGAGAAGTGAAGTTCTATATATGTATATTATAAAAAATAAAAAATAAATAAATATATTATACCCTTTTTTAATTGGATGGTCCTTAGAGTATTCAGACGAAAAGTTCACGTGAAGATGAATAGTGCTTTGAGTGATCACGACGTGTGTCGAGGGTAACTAAAACCTTTTTGAAAGGTGTTGAGCTCAGCTTTATTGCTCTAATAGATATACATCCCAATTCTAAACGAAAATTCCGTGCGGGTTTTTTCCCTTCTCCCATTCCTCGTATTCTAAATAAAAATTCCTTGTGAGTTTTTTCACTTCTCCTTTTCCTCCTATTCTGAACAATGTTCGAAAAAGCGGAAACCGGTTATAGGAGAAAATTAGGTATTATGAACGTGAGGGAGAGGGAGATTTCCCTGCCATTTCTAGGAGTTTTTTCACTAGTTAAGTTAAAGGGAATGCATCAAAATCGTTAAAGGAAATTGGTTATTTTAAAAAAGAACACTTATTTGTACAAATTTGTGCTAAAATATGTATTTACATTCTACTACAATATTCTCACTGCTAATACAACAACAATCAAAATATTCTTTATTTTAAGTCGAAAAATATATCATAAGCAACGGAAGAGCTCTTCGCATATTTGATGCAGCCATCCAGAAATTGCGCAAGGATTTTTTAAAAAGGCTTAAATAGATTTTGGCATATGGCGAAAGGCGAACTCAACTCGACTTGCTTTGCAGAATGAATGCAGGCAACTCCGGCGGATTTGTGTTATCCCGCCGGTCTTCTTCTTATGCTCCTCTGTTGATGTTGCTGTGGCACCATTTCATTACTCATTTCAGTGAAAATGATAATGTGCATTGCTTATACCTTATTTCTTAATTTCAAACAAATTGGCAACAATAATTAAACTTTAAAATTTTTTAAACAAAATAAGAAATGCGCAACGAAATTTCAATTGACAACACAGCTGACTTCGAAAATTCGAAATTCCTATTCCCCAATTATTCTTCTCCCTAGGAGAAAAGAATTGGAGGAATTTTTCCGCGGGAATAAAAAAATCCGCGAGAACAAAATTCCGCGAGAATATCTAGTATTGGTCTGATAAGATACAGTGAGTCTGTTTTAGCTTACTTAGGCACTTTCGACAGTTGCAAAAGAAATATTGCGAGTAACTTTCTTGACACTTAGCTTTTGGTATTTCAAAATTTTTGTCGCAGCTTAGCTTATTGGGTTTTAAATAAGCTAATTTCCAAATATAAATCGTAAATATGCTGAGTAGGTGCTTAACGATGGGTAATACAACGTGATATTTAAGTCTTCGTTTTTACCACAACGAGTTTTGATGTTTCCGTATCTTCATCAGGGAGTCTATGTAGTTTTTATTCAAAATGAAAGCAATAAATCTTCAAACTTCGATCATCACCACAAGCAGATGTTTCTTTTTTTTTGTTTTTTTTTTGAAACTTCAAAATTTAAAGGTTTAAGAATTCATTGCTTGCAAATCTTCCAACCTTTTGTTACGTGGTATGAACCCCTATTTTGCTCATGTGGCTGCGGGTGAGGTCGGGGGTGCAACACCCCGCCCAAGACAACGAGCTAGCCTGGGCCCGCAAGCATACCTGCTTGCCGCCGCTCCTCACCACCCAAACAGTCAGCCACGTAACACTTTCTTAGAGGAAGACTAAAGTAGCTGCAAAAAAAAAAAAAACAAATGGTAAAAAATGCTTTATACCAGTTGACTATTTTAGGAAATACTACAAAAAGTTAGGAACTAATTATTTCATTATGGAGGTTTTCGGCCAATTTTTTGAAATAAAACAGTCGCTTATTTTATCTTCTACGCGTTTC
Source organism: Eurosta solidaginis (assembly GCF_040869045.1). NCBI lineage: Eukaryota > Metazoa > Arthropoda > Insecta > Diptera > Tephritidae > Eurosta > Eurosta solidaginis. The sequence continues at coordinate 175,702 of NW_027137041.1, read as the reverse complement.
GACGAATATTCGCGTTTTCCTCAGGAAGGCTTTAATAAATATACGAAAAACAAGACATTTTGTTGGAAAGTAATGCAACGTTGCCTTCGTTATACCATGCTATGCTATGAGTTTTCTTCAAAATTACGAAAAATGTAAGAAAATACATTTTTTCTCACCTTCGCCTTGATATGTTTTCGTGATTCCCGAATAAAAACCATCTGTTGTTGGCTTTTAGTTGGATATGATCGGATCGGGAATGTATGTTAGCATAACAGTTCCATACAACAGTTTGTAATAGTCTTACTTATAGTTCGACAAAAAATAGTTAACACGCTCTGTAGAAATGACTACCTTTGAATATTTTTGCGGATGTTGCGATACAAAAGTAGTTAGCGTTTTTCAAATAAAATAAACAGTCAATAATGTAGATTGGTTTATGGAAAACCCACTTCTAGTTAGCTCATAGCTAACTTCTTTTCCTGCTCAGATATTTCTCGATGGAGTATACTATGTTTCAAGGAAAAGTATAAAGTAATGAAGTAACCAATTAACACCTCGGTTGTTATATCTAGTAATTACATTTCACAGTGCGAGGGTGATACTGGCAATTGGTTAAAGTTTTCACTCCCAATTATCAGTGGAGTATTTAAATATATTTCACAACAATTTGTCGAAAATTTACAGTTCAAACTTTTAAATTCGTATATTTTTGCACATTTTCTTTAACGTGTAGAAATAATCAACTTTAATGAAACTTAGCTACCATTGTGGCTAAATACACATAAATCAAATTGGTATAAAGGAAGTAATAAAACTAAGAGAGATGCAAGTACATATGTCTTTGGAGATAAAACCATTATTTGCTTCAACTTCTTTGAACAATTTCTCGCTTTTTTATAAGCTTTTATTTAGAGTCACTTTTGTTGTCTATAATGGAATCTTGCAAGTTAAATTTGATACACTTCCCGGTGTCCGATGGAGCTGAAATTTTGCACACATGTATAACTCCAATGACAATGCAATATTACTTTGTTAGAATTCGATAAATTAATCGATAACACAGTTATCGGTAATGATTTGTATTTACTTTGGCATAACAGCCTAAGTCCCATACAAACCCGCCGGTACCTATCCGTGGATTGTGATATTTGGACGTGGTGAATCACGCGTGTCACGCGTGGTGAATCTCAACGCTTGCGAAAAGCCGAGACACAACCCTCTGTTATATTTCTGTGTATAACCAACAAGGCTGTTTAACTCTGTAATCTTTTCTGTAATTTATTTTGCTTTTGGAAAAATTACGTATTTGAAAAAAACTGGCAGAAAAATATTGGCATAACAGCTTAAGTTAAATCAAGAATGGAAAAACTTGGAAAATTTGAGAAATTACGCGTGCACGTTGAACGAAATATTGACAATCTATTGATAATCGCTAAGAAATTTGCGACATATCATCAACTTAGCAGCACTTTAGCAATACTACTGTTCTTATTTGGCCGCTCAAACACACCCATATTAATTGTGCATTAAATTTAAAATATACAACTCAAAAGCTGAACTACCAGCGCTACCGCCATCAGCTCTTTGTCATCATTGCCAGTAGCGCCAATAACACCAAACTCGTGCCTGACACACAAAAGTCGTTTCACTCAATAGCGCAAGTGAAATGTACTACGCACTCACTACTAAGTAACGTCAAATATTCGATTGGAGTCATTTCGTCAATGAGCTACCATTGAGCTGGCACCGCATTGGCGCTGGCGCCATGCAATTTACATCACTAAAATTGCACGAATGTCCAGGCTCATGACTTTGTTAATCCAGATGGTGAAAACGAAGACTCAAAGGAATGCAACCTTGCAAACAACAGCCGTCATTTTCAAAGTGTAAATTTTCTGTGATACAACGAACGCTAACGCCGTTAGGCTGTTATCGGTAAGTGTTGCATACTTTTCTGCGCACTTGATTTTGTTTTACAGATTTTTGGCGATGGAATTTTAGCTAAGCGAAAGTAGAATTTTATTTTAAAACAGATTTAACCCACAGATGAGAGATCTGCAATAAGTAGTTGTAAACTGAACGCGCCATAGGCAAAGTTAAGTTATTTAACACTGTTTGACATAATTTTATATGTGCTCTCTGTCAAAAATGCTTCAACTAACTTAGTCACATTTTATTTCGATTATGAATATGCCCCAATATATTCGGATTATGATATAATAAAATTAAAGAAAAAAATAAAATTAAAGAAAAAAAACTTTTTTAAAAATAAGCTTTTATTATTGGCTAATAAAATTAACTAAAAAGTAAGTTGATGCATTAAAAAAAGAAATGGATAGAATGAGAAACGTTACAAATAACTAAGTAAAGATTACGTAACTAATTTAAACAATATTTTACCCTACTAAAAATTAAAAAAAATTCCTATTTAAATTAAATTTAAGAAAAAGGCTTTTCTAAGAACAAGCTTCTATTACGAACTAAAAAGAAAAAATAAAATTAAAGAAAAAAAAACTTTTTTAAAAATAAGCTTTTATTATTTTGGTTAATAAAATTAACTAAAAAGTAAACAATAAATTGACTCTAAAGAAATATAACACTTTATAAGTTCATTGTAAGCTTAAACGATAATTAGGCTTTTTCGTCTGCGACAAAAAAATTCTATATTGTACATAATTATATATGTTTAACATTAAAACTTTACACCTAAATTATTAAATCTTACAGTTTATATCACAGTCCTAATTGTTCTAATAAAAGCGTGTTACATTGCGATAGCAAGAAAAGGAGATCCTAAATGTTCTTAATTATACCATCAAAATTCAACACGTTTTTTATTAGAACAATTAGAACTGTGATATAAACTGTAAGGTTTAATAATTTAGGTGTAAATTTTTAATGTTAAAAATATATATTTATGTACAATATAGAATTCTTTTGTCGCAGACGAAAAAGCCTAATTATCGTTAAAGCTTACAATGAACTTATAAAGTGTTATATTTCTTTAGAGTCAATTTATTGTTTACTTTTTAGTTAATTTTATTAACCAATAATAAAAGCTTATTTTTAAAAAAGTTTTTTTTTCTTTAATTTTATTTCTTTTTGTTTCTTTTTTTTTACGTCGCCCAAAAAAAGAAAAAGCAACAACTCGCAACACTCAACATATGGCCAATCAGGCCGATAAAGTGTTCAAATACGATTACATTTGTACGCACACACAAACAGCCACATAAACACATATGTATGTTGTGTAAACAAAATCAAACAACGAGATAGCCACTTATAAGGACAAAGAAAATTTGTTGAATTTTTCACATAGTACATGCTATAAGCAGATAGGCCAATATAGTCGATCATAGAGAAAACTTCACAAGATATTAGCATGTAATTCACAACTGGAGTTTTATTATATGGTTTTTGTTTTTAACCCTGCCGTTTAGTGAATTACAGCGTAGGATGTCAATCACGATATTATCATAAAGATTTTGGAAGTTCAAAAAAGTGTCGTATTCATTCTAGAATTTTAAGTTGTGCATTTTTTCCATGGTTTACAATGTAAAATTTAACAGAAACATAGCGCATGCCGCATATGAGAGACCATGTGAATTCCACAAATAATACGTACTTTACACGTTGAGACGAATTATCTAGCCACCTTTTTATGTGACGTGTCATAGTGTCAATGGAACTACCATCAATTGACATTAATTCGCTTTTGAAAGAGAATTAATTTGAATGACATTAATACCAAAACTAAAAGAGAATTTGTGTTAGAATATGTTGGAATCAACATCGTTGATAATAGTTCTCTTTACAAAAGCGAATTAATGTCAGGTATACCTTTTCACGTCATTGACATTAATACCCTTTCCATAGTCGAATTAATGATAAAACTACTGTATCCACACACCACCAAACATTGGTATGAAAAGTCGCATAAGTCTTAATGCCAAATATTATTTCGAAATCCTAATAGCATGCAATTTACAATTTAAAAAAATCTCTGCAGGGTTCTGTTGTTGTTGCTGTTTATAGCGATAAGAACACTCGCCGAAGGCCTAGGGGAGTGTTAACTATGTTCATGGCCCTTAGCCAGATGCAGATGCGGTACGTTCTGACAACAAGTAACATTAAGGTAATAGCCTGACCATCTCGGGAACGATTTGTTATGACCACATAAAACCTTTTAGGCCATACCGCCCTCCGAACCCCTAAATCCATGAGGAACTTGGGATCGCCAGAGCCTCGGCTTTTAATGAAACAGGATTCGCCACGCGTAGGTGGGGTTGACAATTGGGTTGTAGAAGCAATACATTGCGCTAGAAACCCCTTGAAAGGGTTGCGCTACAAAACCCCTTGAATCAATTTGGTATTTTAGTCGCCTCTTACGACAGGCATACCTGTCGCTGGTATATTCTAAGCCCCCTTATCCGCTGTTCGTATTACGAAACGATATTAAGATATTTTTTCACTCAAATCCTTCCTTTTCCAAAATATGTTCCTTTAATGCTCGCTTGCTCTTTACCATTTCCTTCACTCTTCATTTTCCATTCCCATTTCTGTTTTCCTTTCTCCTTTGTTTCCCTTCCTTTTTCAATTCCCCTGCGCTTTCGTTATCACTTTCACTTTCTTTTTCTCTTGCTTTCTACATTTCCCCTTCTTCTCCTTTTTGTTTCATTTTTCCTTTCTTTTGTCCATTACCCTTTTACTTCCTGATCCATCTTCTCTAATATCCTTTCCCATTCGCCTTCCACTTTCAGTCACCTTTTACAGTTCCATCTAATTTCACATCTTCGGCATATTCTCTCCCGTTCTTCCCACTCTGTTTACGTGTTCCACTTTTCCCATTCCGTACCTCTCCTCGTTTCTGTTTCACGTCTTTCCCTTTCCTCTCCTCTAATACGTTCTCCCATGTGTTCCCCCACGACCTCTCTCATTTCTTCTTCTATGGTATTTCTCTCTTCAGCTCCTCCTTTACTAACCTTTATAACCCTTTTTGCCTAACTTCGTATCCCTCCCTTCGTATTCTTCCGGGTCTCTGTTTCTCTCTCCATGTTTCTCTATGGATTTTTTCCGGCCTTTCCATAACTACCATTAGCTCGGAAAACTCACGGTGTGTGACATGAGCTGCTTGCTGCGAACTGTACAAGAATTTGAAGGGTAATCGCGAAAAACATTGTAAGCGCCAATCATTATTTTTAGGGAGGACAAAAAAGAAAATGTGTATGAATTGTACTAGCTGCAAAGCTACGTTATTTTTGGAATTTGGCATGGCCGTAACAGAAATTATAACCGATATTCTAACTCTTATGATCTATGAACTATGATCATCAGCATCATCATCAATATTTTTCAGCGACCATCATCGTCGGCCATCCTGAAAGAGACCACGTAACAAAGCTGTGGCTGGAGTCTCGAATACCCTGAGCAATGGCGGTTGCACCTCTAAAATCTCTTAACGCCCTGCAAAAAATGCGATCAGTCCACGATCAATCAGGGATGAGTTGCAAAGGAGCATACGACCAGAGTTAGTTTTGATATCTTTATATGGGTTGAATAGTTAATTTTCGTTTGAGCATGTTCTATGGAGAGACTAATTGTACTCCCATCTTTACTGTAGGACACGTCCCCTTTCTACAGCAAACTACACTGTCTTCATGATTCGCATGGTCGCTTATGTTCGGACATGTCCTCTTGTTTCAGCTGTTCTATTATTTCAAAGACTGAGTCAGCACGACTTTACACATAAGGGTCTAAAGATCAATTAAATCCCATTATATATGAAACGAATCAATAGCCCCACACTCTCTTTAAACTTAAGTACTTGACACGGCAATATGGCTGTAGGCTCCCTAATAATTTTTAATTTTTTCACAGCCGTGCTATATTTAATACTCCCACCATTTATTGAAGTGGTTTTCTGTTTAGCGAATTAAAATATAGAAGTGTTTTTTTGAAGTTCGGTTTAACGGCCGATATAGAAGTGGCATGGTTTAACAACGGTTGTAGCCCTGTAATCAATTTTTTTTATTAGTTTTGTATTAAACTAAAACAAAATTTAGTCCATCAAAAATTTGTTAAAATATTAAAAGCTTAACAGTCTCATTTTTACTCGCAGTGACTGTACTAGATAATCTACGAACTTGGCTTTGTACTTTACTGTCTGCATATGTGTGTGGGTTTATCTACGGCTGATACTGCTGCTGCTACTGAGGTCTATTTTGGTCAACCATAGCACTGATCATTGTTGGATTTTATTCTTGTAGCTTTTATCCCTCTCTTATGTTGTTACTATTGTTGGTATTTTGACTTATTGACTTTCCGTTCAGTTGGCTTCTGGGATGATGCTACATACATATTTTCTATGCACACATGCAAACATATGAGTATGTGTATGTACACTCTTATGTGAACATATTTGTATGTATCTTAGTACCAAAATATTGGCAGAGTTTGCTGTTGACCAAAAGTAGTTGGTTATTTGGTTCACATGTGTTGGTATCACATGTATGTATATGTGCATATATGTTAAATATAGTATGTATGTACTATGTATTAGGATTAATGATTTTGTTTGTCAATATGTTCTTTATATTTATTTAATGATTCCACATTGTGTTGTTTTAAGTTTGTTTGCTTGCGTGTGTGCTTTGTTTAAGTTTGCTTTTCTGGTGATTTTGTGTAAAGATAATGGTAACATCTGTTGATTATTTATGATTGACAAAAATGCACAGACATAAGCATACACATATAAATGAATATTTGAGTGATCCTATAGCTTTTTAATAGCTTTAATAGTAGTACACTCAGAGAAAAAATTGTTCTAAAACGAACGAACAAGTTCAAAATTAAGAACATTCGTTGACAAAAGTCTGTTAAGTACGTTTTTTCTTAACTCGTGACCGATGGGCTTGTTTTAAGAACAATTTTCCCAAGCACACCGTTCTTATTTTACAACCCGTATGGTATTGGTGTGTGAACCTTCTGTGCTCATTTCAAGCACTACTTGTGCTTGATTAAGAGATTTAAGATTTTTCACTCTCACGCGGTGAGAACGATTTGTGGTCGATTTAAAATTTTTCGGTCTCAATTCGAGAACGGTTTGTGCTTGATCTTGGGGGCGAGTTGTACGATAATTTTTTCAAATAGTTCCCATTTATTTATTTTTATTAATAATAGTTTTTTTTGTCATAAATAAAAAATATTAATGACAAAAAACTGTTATTAACACCAAAAAGATGAAAAAACGCGGAATATGCATTTTTTCTTGTATTTATCTTATTGAGAAATTCTACTTATTTGATGATGCAATCTGAATATATACTTAAAACATTTCATAACATGTTTGAGAATTACCTGTGCTAATGTGAATGGAACTGAACGAAAAATAACAGTTAAAACAAGTAAGGAAGGTTAAGTTCGGGTGTAACCGAACATTACATACTCAGTTGAGAGCTATGGTGACAACATAAGGGAAAATAACCATGTAGGAAAATGAACCGAGGGAAACCCTGGAATGTGTTTGTATGACATGTGTATCAAATGAAAGGCATTAAAGAGTATTTTATGAGGGAGTGGGCCATAGTTCTATAGGTGGACGCCATTTAGGGATATAGCCATAAAGGTGGATCAGGGTTGACTCTAGAATGCGTTTGTACGATATGGGTATCAAATGAAAGGTATTAATGAGTATTTTAAAAGGGCGTGGACCTAAGTTCTATAGATGGACGCCTTTTCGAGATATCGCCGTAAAGATGGACGAGGGGTGACTCTAGAATGCGTTTGTACGATATGGGTATCAAATGAAAGGTGTTAATGAGCATTTTAAAAGGGAGTAATCCTTAGTTCCATAGGTGGACGCCGTTTCGAGATATCGCCATAAAGGTGGACCAGGGGTGACCCTAGAATTTGTTTGCACAATATGGGCATCAAACGAAAGGTGTTAATGATTATTTTAAAAGGGCGTGGGGATTAGTTCTATAGGTGGACCCCTTCTCGAGATATCGCCATAAAGGTGGACCAGGGGTGACTCCAGAATTCGTTTGTGCAATATGGGTATCAAACGAAAGGAGTTAATGAGTATTTTAAGAGGGAGTGGGCCTTAGTTCTATGGGTGGACACCTTTTCCAGATATCGCCATAAAGATGGACAAGGTGTGACTCTAGAATGCGTTTGTACTATATGGGTATCAAATGAAAGGTGTTAATGAGCATTTTAAAAGGGAGTAATCCTTAGTTCCATAGGTGGACGCCGTTTCGAGATATCGCCATAAAGATGGACAAGGTGTGACTCTAGAATGCGTTTGTACGATATGGGTATCAAATGAAAGGTGTTAAGGAGCATTTTAAAAGGGAGTAATCCTTAGTTCCATAGGTAGACGCCGTTTCGAGATATCGCCATAAAGGTGGGCCAGGGGTGACTCTAGAATTCGTTTGTGCAATATGGGTATCAAACGAAAGGAGTTAATGAGTATTTTAAGAGGGAGTGGGCCTTTCTGGACCAGGGGTGACTCTAGACTTTGTTTGTACGATATGGGTATCAAATGAAAGGTATTAATGAGTATTTTAAAAGGGCGTGGACCTAAGTTCTATAGATGGACCCCTTTTCGAGATATCGCCATAAAGGTGGACCAGGGGTGACTCTAGAATGAGTTTGTACGATATGGGTATCAAATTAAGGTATTAATGAGAGTTTTAAAAGGGAGTGGTGGTAGGCGTTTTCCAGATATCGACCAAAATGTGGACCAGGGTGACCCAGAACATCATCTGTTGGATACCGCTAATTTATTTATATATGTAATACCTGCCAAGATTTTAAGGGTTTTTTATTTCGCCCTGCAGAACTTTTTCATTTTCTTCTACTTAATATGGTAGGTGTCACAACCATTTTATAAAGGTTTTTCTAAAGTTATATTTCGCGTAAATAAAACAATCCAATTACCTTACCATATTTCATCCCTTTTTTCGTATTTGGTATAGAATTATGGCATTTTTTTCATTTTTCGTAATTTTCGATATCGAAAAAGTGGCGTGGTCATAGTCGGATTTCGTTCATTTTTCATACCAAGATAAGGTGAGTTCAGATAAGTACGTGAACTGAGTTTAGTAAAGATATATCGCTTTTTGCTCAAGTTATCGTGTTAACGGCCATGCGGAAGGACAGACGGACGACTGTATATAAAAACTGGGCGTGGCATCAACCGATTTCGCCCATTTTCACAGAAAACAGTTAACGCCATAAAAGCTATGCCCCTACCAAATTTCAAAAGGATTGGTTAATTTTTGTTCGACTTATGGCGTTAAAAGTGTCCTAGACAAATGAAAAAGGGCGGGGAAACGCCCATTTTTAAATTTTCTTTTATTTTTGTATTTTGTTGCACCATATCATTACTGGAGTTGAATCTTGATATAATTTACTTATATACTGTAAAGATATTAAATTTTTTGTTAAAATTTTACTTTAAAGAAATTTTTTTTTTAAAGTGGGCGTGGTCCTTCTCCGATTTTGCTAATTTTTATTAAGCGTACATATAGTAATAAGAGTAACGTTCCTGCCAAATTTCATCATGATGTCTTCAACGACTGCCAAATTACAGCTTGCAAAAGTTTTAAATTACCTTCTTTTAAAAGTGGGCGGTGCCACGCCCATTGTCCAAAATTTTACTAATTTTCTATTTTGCGTCATATGTTCAACTCATCTACCAAGCTTCGTCGCTTTATCGGTCTTTTGTAATGAATTATCGCACTTTTTCGGTTTTTCGAAATTTTCGATATCGAAAAAGTGGGCGTGGTTATAGTCCGATATCGTTCATTTTAAATAGCGATCTGAGATGAGTGCTCAGGAACCTACATACCAAATTTCATCAAGATACCTCAAAATTTACTCAAGTTATCGTGTTAACGGACGGACGGACGGACGGACATGGCTCAATCAAATTTTTTTTCGATCCTGATTATTTTGATATATGGAAGTCTATATCTATCTCGATTCCTTTATATATGTACAACCAACCGTTATCCAATCAAACTTAATATACTCTGTGAGCTCTGCTCAACTGAGTATAAAAATAGAACAAAAAAAAATTGTTTTAAAAAACTTCAGAGTTTGACGGTGATCGAAGAACTCGCGCCATACGATCGCAACCACAACATCATAACCGCTGGGCCACAACAACTGCTTGATAGCTTGTACCAAATGTTGTATTTAACATTGTAGTGCACACGAATTGTACCGGTCCTTTTTCTTAAACTTAATTTAAGAAAATTGTTCTTAATTTAAGACCATCGTTATCATTAATAGAACATTTGTTCATATTTTAAGACCAGCCGTTCTCTTTTCAGGAGATCGTTGTCAGTTCAAGAACAAGGTTGTTGTTTTAAGAACAAGTCGTTCGTTTTTCAAGAACAAAAAAGTAAGAACATGAAAAGCTTGAATTGAGTCCCGTGGTGCTGGATTTTAGAACGGCATTTTTCTCTGAGTGTACTAGGTTGACAACTGTAGTGGATTTGTTTAACTTTACATGGTCATTCAAAGTTAACTTGAGCTAGTATATCACATATTTTGAATGCATCTTACTGGCACTCCATCATGATACATCCCTTACTATAATTTCAAGTACATGAGCCCTAGTTGGAAATGAACCAGGGTTGCCTACATATGTGCTAAAATTTTCACAAAACTTCGTTTTTCTAAATAAGTAGAGCCAGCTCTTGCATTTGCTGATCCAAAAATCACTAGACGTTGTTGTTGTATTAACGATAAGGACACTCCCTGAAGTATTAGGGGAGTGTTCCCGGATATAGATCCGGTACGTATTGATAGCACCATTAAATTACTAGCCTGACCATCACGGGAATGATTAATATGACCACAGTAAGCCTTCTAGGCCATTAACAAACCCCACCCCCTAGATCCATGGGGCACTTGGGTTCGTCCGAGCCTCGCATGTTTAAAATGTGTATAATACATTCATATTTGAAACAGGTTCCCCTCGCGTAGGTGACATTGAATTGAGTTACGGAAGCCATGATGCTATAAAACTTTGTATTGTGCTCATCAACCCCTTGAATCCCTCATTAGATGTTGTTGTTGTTGTAGCGATAAGGACACTCCCCGAAGGCCTTGGGGAGTGTTATCGATGTTGATAGTCCTCCGCCTGATGCAGACCCGGTACGTTTCGGAACAAGCAGGTACTAGCCCGACCATCTCGGAAACGATTTAGTATGCCCTCATGAAACCATGAAGGCCTTACCGCCCTCATCACCCCCTACATCCATGAAGAACTTGGAATCGCCAGAGCCTCGGCTGTTAAAAAGGATTCTCCACGGGTAGGTGAGGTTGACAATTGCGTTGGAGAAGCTATATATTGCGCTGGCAGCCATTTGGAAGAGTTGCGTTAGACAACCCCTTGAATCAATTTGGTATTTTAGTCGCCTCTTACGACAGGTATACCTGCCGCGGGTATATTCTTATCCCCCTAACCCTAGATGTTCGCATTCGTTAGTGCCTTCTAGTTGTTCTCAAAATTTAGGGATCTACGTTGTAAAGGTTTCGTTGGAATATAGCTGTTGTCCCTATTGACTGAAAATATCTTGAGAGAGAAAAAAGCTGAGTCAACGCGAAGCTTCGAGAGGTCACGCAAAACGTTCACGCGGAAGAAAAGCTAGTACCGGATTTGAATCCCAAAAACTTCTGATCTTTTGCCTTAACACTCCCTCAAATATTATTGAGACCTAAAAACAACAGAAACCCACTTTTAATTTTTGGCATTTCCCTACTCATAGTGACACTATGTATTAAACTCTAGAGCTCTCTGCGTACTTGGCAGCCTAGCTTATTTTTGTGAAAGGAATAATCATCACCAAACGGCGCCTAACTGCCGGGACTGTATTAGTTACACCGCAAAAAGGCTTCGCCTACCATCCCCTCACAGGGGTAGCTGAGTGGCTGTATCGTTTTGTCGATTTGTTGTCGCCCCTCTAACTTCAATTCGTGTGAGTTAAACATTTTGATAGCACGCCTTGTAAATTAACCAACGAAAATTGCTTTAAGAAAACTAACGAATGTTTGCAGCTCCTCTGGCTTAATATTCCTAAGCTCAGGGAGGAGGAGAAAAAGAAACTTAATTATGGAAGGTCGCACAGGAAGATTCCAACTGTGACGTAAGGTATTGTTATCCCATCCCATCAGTGCCACATAAATTTAAACTGTCAAGTGTACGTTGACTACCGTAACTTATTTGAATATATTCTCGTAGTAAGATCACCAACTTGCATATTTTTCCTTGTACGAAAGAGGTTCCTATAGTTTATATCGAAGACTATCGTCAAATATATGCAGTCAATTTAAGTTGTGAAACAGGGGTAACTAACATTGGGACGACTACAAGTGACCCTAGTCTCGAAGTATTAGGTCAATCAGGAGAGCCCCTGTTCTATCTTTGAATGGTTAATGCTATGTCTTGTCTTAGCCCTGGTTATCTCTTTAACCAAGGCAAGCTGCCATCACTCTCCACGAATATTCCACGACCTTGCTTAGCGTTCATCATTTTATACAGCATAAGCGCTCCTTGATGTGACCAAACTTTTAAAAGCAAATGTCCGATATCGTATGGCTATGAATTCCTAAGGCTTTCAATGACTCATATATTTTAACTATAGCATACCATGTTCCAATTAGAAGAATATCATCCGGTGCTCCTTAGGATAGCTTTAAAAAAAAATTACGGATATCCTATGATTTTGAAGTCCTTAGGCTTTCCAAGACTCATACGTTTGAACCTATATCGCCTATATCGATATTCTTTGTCAGTATCAGGCATGACCGTCGCTCTTTTGTGTGCATTTATTAACAGTTGCGTTTGTATTTTTATACATATGAGCGCAAATTAGCTGCAGTTATTCTCTCTTGGTGTTTTTATTACAACTGAACTCAAATAGGTGTAAAACACTTACATCCAAACGCGTCATACTGCACCCAGATCTGCTCTTTTTAGTATAAATATATATGAACATCTCCCAACAGGTTTAGGCTGATTGACTTCGCCACGGCTCGAAATATGGTCATCAGCAGTACCAGATTCCATCATAAAAAGACTCCAAGATACTTGCCTTTCGAACACGCAACTAAATCGATCATTTAGTGATCGACAGCACACCTAGATCCAGCGTCCTAGCTGTGCGCACTCTACGAGGTCCAAATATACCCTCGGACCACTACCTTGTGGTAGCCGAGATACGTACATGCCCCTGTGCAGCACAGAAAGTGCAAGCAGTGAGACAACGAAAGTTTGCCATCGAAAAGCTCCTCGCGAAACAGACAGCTGATGACTACTCCACTCGGTTCTCACGCCTGCTCACCGAGAACGATATTCAGCCCGACGATGTGGCAGAGCAGGGGGAGCATATTTCTCTCCCATTACGTACCGCCGCAGCTAACACCATAGGTTTCCAGCAGCAACGCTTATTTAGAAGGAAAAATATGTGGTGCAGAAGCGCATGAATACGAAAAGCTTCAGATGCTGGCTGATAGGAACAATGGAAGGAAATTCTACCTAAAAATCCGGCGAAAGACGGAATGGTTCAAGATCGTGCGCATTCTGCAGTAACGATAATGGCGATCTGGCTAGGTTAGGTTGTACTGGCCGGTCAATAAAGGCCTCACATAGACTGAATGTGTCCATAGTATTACCAGAAGGAAGAACCCCAATCAGGTGCCAGGACATACGTTATAGAATAACTCCGTCCTCTTGGCAAATACTAGCAGTTTTCAAGGGCTCAGCTTAATTGCTGCCTCCAGATCTGGCAATTCTTCCGCCCCTAACAGCTGGAGCCTTGACCTGGCGAGCGCAGGACACTAACACAGAACGCGATATGGTAACTCACGTACGTGTGCTTAAGTTCTCTTAAGTTCTCCTTATTGCTAGCCAGCGGGGGAGAAGACGAACCCGATACCTCAATCGCCGATGAAAATACATTCGGACACCCGGCTATGACGGAGTGAGAAAAGCAATATTCCGGCTAAAAAATCACAAGGCGCCAAGTTATGATGGAATATCCGACGAGTAGTTCGAACACGGAGGCGAAGAGTTGGTAAAGAGCATGCATAACCTCCTATTCGAAATATGGTCGGATGAGCGCATGCCTCTAAATTAGAACTTAAGTATATTCTGCTTAATCCACAAGAAAGACGATCCCGCAAACCGTGCTAATTACCGCGGAATCATCCCACTTAATATCGCTTATAACATTCTATCTAGCGTGCCGTGCTGAAGCCCATAGTCAGCTATCTTATTGGACCTTATCAGTGCGGCTTCAGACCTGGTAAATCTATCATCCATCAGATCTTCATTATGCGTCAGATCCTGGAGAAGACTCACAATAAGGAAATCGACACGCACCATCTTTTCGTCGACTTCAATGCAGTCTTTGACAGCGCGAAAATAAGCTGCTTGCATGCTGCTATGTTTGAATTTAAGTTCCCTACAAAGCTAATGAGGCTCTGCTCATGACGCTGAGGAACACCATTAGCCCCGTAAGTATTGGGAAGGACCTCTTCGAGCCATTCGAAACAAAACGAGGTTTCACACAAGGCGACTCCCTTATGTTTAGTTTCTTTAACATAATGCTGTAATAGAACTAAACCTTAATGGTACAATGTATTTTAAAAACGTAGAATTACTAGCGTATGTTAATGATATTGACGGGCTTAATAAACGTTCTATTAGATCTGCCTTCTCTGGCTTAGATAAAGAAGCAAAAAGGTGAACCGTGCGGTAAGCGGGGACAAGGCGCACTACTTGCTGTCATCCAAAAAAGAATCGAGACTGTGAAGTCCTTTCTATACGAACAAAAATCACGCACCACAAGTCGTCCATCGTACATGTCCTTATGTATGGCTCGGAATCATTTACAGTGTCGAGAGAAGATAATATGGCTTTTGGAGTGCACGAGAGAAAAGTTCTCCGGAAGATTTATGGTCCTGTCCGCGATGCCGATAATGATGAGCTGCAGCAAATAAAAACCCAAAGGTTACCCCGACTAGGTCATGTTATGCGAATGGACGAAGACGCAATGGCCAAGAAATTATTTCAGTCAACACCGCAGTTTAGGAGCATAAAAAGGGGAAGTTCTCCGCTGAGTTGGGAGAGGCTGGTGGAGGAAGGATCGACCTCCCTTGGTACTCTCAATTGGCGTCAGTTATCGTGAAACAGGCATAGCTGTCGTGACTTGGTATGAAACAGTCAAAATGGATAAGGCAGTTAAGCGCCAACTAATGATGATGATAATGATGATGATGATGATGATGATGGAAATTGTAAAACGTCTAAATTCTGCACAAACCCTGAAGACCTTTAAAATAATTTATTTCCCAAATATGAATACCTCTGTTCCCTGAGCCATTTACTTCCCCAACATTAAGACAGCAAACAGTTAATCGCTTCGAAAGTTAAAAGGCTAAAGCCAACCCCATCGATACTTGTATCTTATTAAAAATAAACCTTTAACTTAATTAAACCAAAAAAAAAAAATATTTGACAATTTCCATCTTACTTTTACAGTTCACCCACTGGTACAAGTTTCGAATCAATTAGTCGGTGCGCCCGTTCTAACCGATGTCACATTGGTTTGTAATGTAGAGCATCACCGAAAGCAATCATCTATTGGCAAAGGGAAAATGGTAAGCATACAATAGAAATATAAAAAAGTTAAAACAAATTAAATTTTAAATCTGAATTACAAAGTAATACGAACAAAAGCAGAAGAATGAACTAAATCACAATCACAAAATTGTAAGCTAGAAGATTGTGAGGAAAAAAGGACAACTTGCAATCTGTCAACTTGACGCCAAAAAAACAATTTACAGCTTATTGACTTCGTGCCATGGAATAAATGAAGTTGCAACGTGCAATTTTTGGTGCTTGAGCTCTTGAGTGAATGACTACTTTCATGAACTAACTGACTCTTCCACTTAACACGTTGATCCCTGGTGCCGAGTGTCATGTTATTTTCTACGTGAAAGTTCATCGTCAGTTCTGAATGAGCTACAAAATAAACGAACAAACAAAAAACTTACTCACAAGTGACCAACGACAATTGCAAATTGCTATTGTACTCTTTTTCTATGCTTCTGGTGCTTTGTGTATTTCACTGCTTCGTTGTTTATATTATCTTTTATTTATTTTTTTGCAGAAACTAACTATTCGATTTTTTATGCAATCATTTTCACTTTTATTTAAATTTATTTTTTTTTTTTTTTTCATTTTCAGGTGAAATGATTATTGCTGGCGATCGTTATGTACTCACCGAAAAAAAGTTAATATGTATGCTACGGAAATTGTTTTGCAAATAAGACGTTTACAAACAAGTGACTTTGGTGCCTACAAATGCATATCGAAAAATAGTATTGGCGATACTGAAGGAACGATACGTTTATATGGTGAGTATATACTTGTACAATGCTCATATGCACACATCTATATATATAAAATCAAATTATGTATGTATATAACTATATATCGGGTTACGTCCTAAACCGATCGACCGATCACAACCAAGTTCGAGACATCCACTAGCGACCTTCCAATGATGGTAATAGGCTAAAAATTGTGTCGATATATAAGAAGGGGGTAGCTCCTTTCGTGCAAATGGAATCTTTGATACTACGTAACTCTGGAAGTATTCATGCTAGGACATTGGAATTCAGTAGAGTTATATGACATTAAGTCTGAACTAGACAGGTCTATTGAACATCCCACTTTTTTTCTATTGTGCTGTTTATCAATGCACACTGGTCGGTCTTACATGGAGTTGGTGGCCAAAAATATTTTCAGTAGAGATATCAACGTGAAACTTTGATCACGGCTTTACAAATATGTGAGAATTATTTTTTCATAAAATTGGTGCGGGCGATACCTTCATACCGACCCAAAACCACCCACTTTCACCGCATGCATATACATGCGCGATAGTTCGCATTGGCAAGATGTGTCAAATGCAAATACAATATTTAATAGGATTAATACAATAACAAAACAACAAACACACACAAAAGTTTACATTTGCATATCGCCGTCTGGATAAAATAATGTCGTATGTTACATGTGAGCGCATATAACATACGACAATAATTTATCATATATAATTTATCTTCTTAAAGTATTTGATTCTCATTTATGAAAGTACGAATTTTCTTACTGTGTGTGTTTTTCAATCCAAATTGGGGTGGAATATTTACAGGCGCGCTTGAAGAGCTAAGTAACATTGGATTTTTGCAGTGTTTCATAAGCTAAGCTTTCGCTGTTTATTGTTATATCAATATCCCTGCAGTCAAAAGCCAAAGTAGTCGGCAAAACATTCTAGTTCATTGACTAGAATTTGTTGGAGCTACTCATGCTAATTGGTGTTTGAATAGTTCATTGCCTGGAATTTTTCGAGGTTATTTATACTAGTCAGTTTTTGAATAGTTTATTGACTATAGTTTTGTGGCGTTATTGATACCTAGTAGTATTTCATATGGAATTTATCTGTCGAACTCGATAAAATGTGCTCATGGTTTCTGCCGGCAATTCGCAATACAGTTAACAAGGCTAGATTTCATACAAATCAACAGGCACATAAACACAAACACGCGCACATGCCACCTCACCGTTGCCTCTGCTCTGCATATTAAAGAAGCCATTAAAAGGGCTAAGCCTTTTAAATCGTTATACCTAGACGGAATAGCTATGCTGATGCTAAAATTCCTTGGTCATAAGCGCACCAGCTACCTTACGCGTGTGTTTTATTTGTCATTTAAGCACTTGTCATTTCAGAATAATAAAGAATGGCAAGAATAATCTCAATAACAAAGCACGGAAATTCAGCTAACGATGGTGAGTCGTATCTACCGATGTCATTCATTTAGAGACAAATATTCTGTTAGCCAGCCAACAGCATGCCTTCCGTAAAATACATATGACTACCACCGCGTCAAACGCCATTAACACCCATATATATTTCGGACTAAACCAACCAAAATTCCATCATGGGACGGTGCTCGTGGCACTTAAATTGCCAAAAGCTTTTGGCATATTCAACCACACTAATCTCAGCCGGTTGATCCAGATTAACGTAAGGAGGTCCTAATCCTAATCCACACTAATTCGGGAAATATCATCGCGAGGGCGCGCCCAGAGAAAACCAATTGTGTAAAGCAATATGAGTCTATCTCGCTAATTAATTACACGTTTAAAATAATGTTGATTAAATAATCGGCCTCTTATTATTTTGTTATACGTAGATTAGGTTGGGTCGATTTATTAACCGATATCGCGCCATTGATTTTTCGATAGGATTTGGACTCAGAAAAAAAGTTCTACTACGCATACCCAAAAAAATAATTTTCGAGCCTGCGAAAAAAATGGCGAAAGGGTCAATTTTTCGACCAAATCACTCCCCAAAACCCAAAAAATATTTTTTTTTTTTCAAAAAAAAACTGTTATCGCCAACGTTTTTACAACAGTTTTTTGAAAAAAAAAAATTATTTTTTTTTTGTGTTTTGCGGAGTGTTTTGAAAAATTGGCCGTTTCGCCATTTTTTTTTTTCGGTTAACTTTCGTCCATACAAATAATGTAGATATTAAATTTGTAAATAACAAAGATCTTTATATGAATAAATATTTGTGATTAGTTTATATTTTACTTTTTTTGTAGAAATGGAGAGGCCTGGAAAGAAAACCCAAAGAGAAGATGACAATGAGGTCACGGTGAGTTTGTGTCTGATGAATGTAAACAAAGTGTATACATAGATACATGTATTTACATATACTCGTATGGCTGATTCCACGAAAGTTCAGCCACCATAATCACATACTTCTATGTTATCATATTTTCCAAGGTTTTTTTGTTTTTTTTTTTTCAAAAAATAGTTCACACGTATTTTTTTTTTATTTTGGCAAAAAAAGTTGTTACCGCTTTCTACGATTTTTTGAAATTGGGAGTCACTTACTCAGATACATGACCACTAGTTTCAAGTGCAAATATCTAAAAAACAAAAACCCGTTGATACCTGAAAAATTTGTGCAGAACCTAAAACTTTACATTTTTCACCAAAACAAAAAGCTTTAACAATTTTTTAGATCATTGTGGTAAAAAGTGGAGTAAAAATGCCAAATTGTATGATCAGCAAGACTTATTCAGGGATCAACTAATTTTATACTCAGTTGAGCAGAGATCACAGAGTATATTAAGTCTGATTGGATAACGGTTGGTTGTACATATATAAAGGAATCGAGATAGATATAGACTTCCATTTATCAAAATAATCAGGATCGAAAAAAAATTTGATTGAGCCATGTCCGTCCGTCCGTCCGTCCGTTAACACGATAACTTGAGTAAATTTTGAGGTATCTTGATGAAATTTGGTATGTAGATTCCTGAGCACTCATCTCAGATCGCTATTTAAAATGAACGATATCGGACTATAACCACGCCCACTTTTTCGATATCGAAAATTTCGAAAAATCGAAAAAGTGTGATAATTCATTATAAAAGACAGATAAAGCGACGAAACTTGGTAGATGAGTTGAACTTATGACGCAGAATAGAAAATTAGTAAAATTTTTGACAATGGGCGTGGCACCGCCCACTTTTAAAAGAAGGTAATTTAAAAATTTTGCAAGCTGTAATTTGGCAGTCGTTGAAGATATCATGATGAAATTTGGCAGGAACATTACTCCTATTACTATATGTACGCTTAATAAAAATTAGCAAAATCGGAGAAGGACCACGCCCACTTTAAAAAAAAAATTTTTTTAAAGTAAAATTTTAACAAAAAATTTAATATCTTTACAGTATATAAGTAAATTATGTCAACATTCAACTCCAGTAATGATGTGGTGCAACAAAATACAAAAATAAAAGAAAATTTCAAAATGGGCGTGGCTCCGCCCTTTTTCATTTAATTTGTCTAGGATACTTTTAACGCCATAAGTCGAACAAAAATTAACCAATCCTTTTGAAATTTGGTAGGGGCATAGATTTTATGACACTAACTGTTTTCTGTAAAAATGGGCGGAATCGGTTAATGCCACGCCCAGTTTTTATACACAGTCGTCCGTCTGTCCTTCCGCATGGCCGTTAACACGATAACTTGAGCAAAAATCGACATATCTTTAATGAACTTAGTTCACCTGCTTACTTGAACTCACTTTATCTTGGTACAAAAAATGAACGAAATCCGACTATGACCACGCCCACTTTTTCGATATCGAAAATTCATATTTCGAAAAATATACCATAATTCTATACCAAATACGAAAAAAGGGATGAAATATGGTAAGGTAATTGGATTGTTTTATTGACGCGAAATATAACTTTAGAAAAAACTTTATAAAATGGTTGTGACACCTACCATATTAAGTATAAGAAAATGAAAAAGTTCTGCAGGGCAAAATAAAAAACCCTTAAAATCTTGGCAGGTATTACATATATAAATAAATTAGCGGTATCCAACAGATAATGTTCTGGGTCACCCTGGTCCACATTTTGGTCGATATCTGGAAAACGCTTTCACATACACAACTACAACCACTCCCTTTTAAAACCCTCATTAATACCTTAAATTTGATACCCATATCGTACAAACACATTCTAGAGTCAGCCCTGGTCCACCTTTGTGGCGATATTTCGAAACGGCGTCCACCTATAGAACTAAGGCCTACTCTCTTTTAAAATACTCATTAACACCTTTCGTTTGATGCCCATATTGTACAAACAAATTCTAGGGTCACCCCTGGTCCACCTTTATGGCGATATCTCGAAACGGCGTCCACCTATGGAACTAAGGATTACTCCCTTTTAAAATACTCATTAACACCTTTCTTTTGATACCCATATTGTACAAACAAATTGTAAGGTCACCCCTGGTCCACCTTTATGGCGATATCTCGAAACGGCGTCCACCTATGGAACTAAGGATTACTCCCTTTTAAAATACTCATTAACACCTTTCATTTGATACCCATATCGTACAAACGCATTCTAGAGTCACCCCTGGTCCAGCTTTATGGCGATATCTCGAAAAGGCGACCACCTATACAACAACCACCACTCCCTTTTAAAACCCACATTAATACCTTTAATTTGATACCCATATCGTACAAACACATTCTAGAGTCACCCCTGGTCCACTTTTATGGCGATATTTCGAAACGGCATCCACCTATAGAACTAAGGCCCACTCCCTTTTAAAATACTCATTAAAACCATTCGTTTGATGCCCATATTGTACAAACAAATTCTAGGGTCACCCCTGGTCCACCTTTATGGCGATATCTCGAAACGGCGTCCACCTATGGAACTAAGGATTACTCCCTTTTAAAATACTCATTAACACCTTTCATTTGATACCCATATTGCACAAACGAATTCTAGAGTCACCCCTGGCCCACCTTTATGGCGATATATCGAAACGGCGTCCACCTATGGAACTAAGGATTACTCCCTTTTAAAATACTCATTAACACCTTTCATTTGATACCCATATCGTACAAACGCATTCTAGAGTCAACCCTGATCCACCTTTATGGCTATATCCCTAAATGGCGTCCACCTATAGAACTATGGCCCACTCCCTCATAAAATACTCTTTAATGCCTTTAATTTGATACGCATGTCATACAAACACATTCCAGGGTCTCCCTCGGTTCATTTTCCTACATGGTTATTTTCTCTTATGTTGTCACCATAGCTCTCAACTGAGTATGTAATGTTCGGTTACACCCGAACTTAACCTTCCTTACCTGTTTTTAGTTATTTTGATCTTGAAACTGGCGCGGTCATGTAATAGAGTACGAGATCCTTAATTTTAAAAATTCGACGAAAGGGGGAAACATTTTTTTCCATAAAATTATAAATACATACGTGTCAACTAATTTTTTACAAATTACATGGAAAAAATGATAACTGTGAAATTTGGGATTATGGTGGATGGGCTTTAGTGAAATCAGCCTAACATAAATAGTGTGGCCAAAAAAAAATATTTGTTTTCTGTTGGTATGGCGAAATTATTGCTTAAGACATTCAAAAATATAGTTTATAAAAATTTTAGCTTTCTTTTTTAATGCTTAGAGGCGCCTCATCGCGACTTAAGTTTTTCCATAAAAATCGTGTGGGGAATCACATACAATTTTAAATTGAAGTTTTAAACTCGAATAACTACTAAATGCGTCAACTTAGCAAGAAATCTTGTCTGACCTTCATGTAGACTAATAAATTCAATTTAATAATATTATTGATTTGGGTGCTAAAACTTGGAGTCCTGGTACACTTTTTATAAAAACTTCATAATTACCTAAACGATTTGCACAGAAAAACTGCAATCGCCATG
Organism: Eurosta solidaginis; assembly: GCF_040869045.1. Taxonomy (NCBI): domain Eukaryota; kingdom Metazoa; phylum Arthropoda; class Insecta; order Diptera; family Tephritidae; genus Eurosta; species Eurosta solidaginis. The sequence goes on along the minus strand of NW_027137041.1, from coordinate 153,353 downwards.
AAATCAAATTATTTTCCAAAGGCAACGTATTTCAGAATTCGTTTCAAAAACGTGCTATCCTGGATTTCGTTGAAGGACGCACTATTCAGCGCTTGTTGCAAAAATGACCTATTTTAATACGTTTTGACCTTAGATAGAGCGTTTATGAAAAAAAAAATTATGTTGGTCGTTCTTTACCGAAATTCTGAGATAAGATGTTTTTAAAAAAGGGTTCTGAAGTACGGCATTTTTGGAAAATATTCAACGATAGTGTTTTCGAACTGGCAACATAGCGAGAGATATTCCACAGAACAGTCGAAATGTGATATCTTTTATTAACCCTTATCCATTTGCTATCCGAAAGCGATTAACATCTATCAACTATTTTGTTCTATCCTGCAATCTGGATTCCACAAAAACGAAGCCTCGTACAAAGAGAGCCGACACGAAGATGGCTCATGAAATCAAAATGGTTGGCTTTACAAAGAGCGGGGCAGCGGTACGGAGCCAGGAAGTGGATGTCGGTCGATAAACATTTATCATAATACAATATTACTGCTATTTATAACGCTACTCGTAACGTTTGCGACGTAAGCGCGAAGAGCAACAATTACAACTGCTACAACAACAAAACAACGGTAAGAAGACATAACCCAAGTAATTTGTAGCTGGAGCATTCGTTAGTGTTCAAACAAAGCAAGAAAATTATATAATTAGGAAATACAAAATATAAGCAAATAAAAACAGCTATTGATTCAGTAAACAATTTAAATAAACGTAAACGAATTGGAGCATAACGGCATTAGCAAAAATAAAAAAAAAAAATAAAAAATCAAACAAAAACAAGTAAGGAAGGCTAAGTTCGGGTGTAACCGTACATTACATACTCAGCTAAGAGCTTTGGAGACAAAATAAGGGAAAATCACCATTTAGCAAAATGAACCTAGGGTAACCCTGGAATGGGCCATAGTTCTATAGGTGGACGTCATTTCGGGATATCGTCATAAGGGTGGACCAGGGGTGACTCTAGAATTTGTTTTGTACAATATGGGTATAAAATTAAAAGTATTAATGAGGGTTTTAAAAGGGAGTAGCCCTTAGTTGTATATGTGAAGACGTTTTCGAGATATCGACCAAAATGTGGACCAGGGTGACCCAGAACATCTTCGGTCGGGTACCGCTAATTTATTTATATATGTAATACCACGATACTGTTCCTGTCAAGATTCCAAGTGCTTTTGATTTCGCCCTACAGAACTTTTTCATTTTCTTCTACTTAATATGGTATGTGTGACACCTATTTACAAAGCTTTTTCCAAAGTTATGTTTTACGTCAATAAATCGATCAAATTACCATGTTTCATCCCTTTTTTCATATTTGGTATAGAACCATGGCATTTTTTTAATTTTCGTAATTTTTGATATCGGATAAGTGCGCGTGGTCATAGTCGGATTTCGGCCAAATTTAATACCAAGATAAAGTGACTTCATATAAGTACGTGAACTGAGTTTAGTTAAGATATATCGTTTTTTGCGCAAGTTATCGTGTTAACGGCCGAGCGGAAGGACATACGGTCGACTGTGTATAAAAGCTGGGCGTGGCTTCAAAACCGATTTCGCCCATTTTCACAGAAAATAGTTGTCGTCATAGAATCTATGTCCCTACCAAATTTCACAAGGATTGGTAAATTTTTTTTCGACTTATGGCATTAAAAGTATTCTAGACGAATTAAATGAAAAAGGGTGGAGTTACGCCCATTTTGAAATTTTCTTTTATCTTTGTAATTTGTTGCACTATATCATTACTGGAGTCGAATGTTGACATAATTTACTTTTATACTGTAAAAATATTAAATTTTTTGTGACTTTAAAACAATTTTTTTTTAAGTGGGCGTGTTCGTCATCCGATTTCGCTAATTTTTATTTAGCAGACATATAGTAATAGGAGTAACGTGCCTACCAAATATCATTATGATATCTTCAACGACTGAAAAATTACAGCTTGCAAAACTTTTAAATTACCTTCTTTTAAAATTGGGCGGTGCCACGCCCATTGCCCAAAATTTTTCTAATTTTCTCTTTTGCGTCATAAGGTCAACGCACCTACCAAGTTTTATCGCTTTATCCGTCTTTGGTAATGATTTATCGCACTTTATCGGTTTTTCGAAATTTTCAATATCGAAAAAGTGGGCGTGGTTGTAGTCCGATTCCTTTCATTTTAAATAGCGATCTGATATGAGCGCCCAGGAACCTACATACCATCAAGATACCTCAAAATTTACTCAAGTTATCGTGTTTACGAACGGAAGGAGGGACGGACGGACGGACATAGCTAAATGAATTTATTTTTTCGCCCAGATCATTTTGATATATAGAAGTCTATATCTATCTCCATTACTTTATGCCGTTACGGATTGCCGTTATGCGAACAAAATTAATATACTCTGTGAGCTCTGCTCAATTGAGTATAAAAACAAATATGTAATCAAAATTGAAGCAAAAAATATAAAAATAGATAAATAGAAATGTGAATATTAATAAAATAATATTGATTATGCATGTTTACGATACGCGGCATATTATAAAGAGCATAAATAATATGGAAAAATGATTAAAGCCATATAAGTATGTGTCTATGATAAAGATATTTCAAACACTCAAAAAAAAAACCAAAATAAAAAGCTCAAAATAGTATTACAACAGAAAAAATATTTGCATAAAATATTCATGGAAATTTCATTGCTAGCTAAAAGCCAACGAAAGTGAAATGCATTTCATGTTCATGCAAAAAGCAAAAAAATAAAAATTAATATATCAAATTTGACATGAAAAATCATTCATGCAGTGCATAAAACCATATATGTATATATGTAGTAACATGTTGCAATCCAGCAGTGAAAACAAAGATACTCAAAGCAAATGATAATTGGAGCGCTGAAGGAATAAAAGCTCAAGTATGCATATACTGCCAAAATTCAAAACTCAAGAAATATTTAGCTCGAGTAAATTATTTTGAATAAGTTTCTTAAACTCAACTAAATGCAGCTTCTCCGAGATCGCCATATATATACATACTAGCAGACCCGACAGACGTTGTTCTGCCCTAAATTTCGTCTATCTGCATACATTTTAATAAGCTTTTTCAGTCTAACTCTGCCCTACCCCTCTATACTTTTTCCTAATCTTTTTATTCACTGCTCCCTCCGTCTTTTTCGATTCATCTATCTCCATCTGCGTCTCATTCTATCTCTTTCTCAGTCTCCTTCTCTCTTTTCTCTTCTCTCAATTTTTTCTCATTCTTCTTCATCTCTTATTGCCAGTCCCAGTGGGTGGTATGTATTTTGTTCCAGTCCCATTCCGAGTCTCAGTTCCAGTCCCACTCCGAGTCTCAGTCTCAGTCCCAGTCGTCCTAATCCCAGTCCGTCTCTGGTATACTTCCCGGAAAAAAGCATCGTAAATACTAATATAGGCAAATTTATATACGAAATTTCAGGCAAATCGAATAGGACGTATGTAAATAGGTATGTGGGTATTATTAATTCTTGTCTTTATTTCGGCTTCGCATGCATATTTATCAGTTTTGCCAGGTTGATGCGACTAAATCGAATATCACAATGAACTTTAAAACTCTCTGCAACAGCTTTCATTTGATATCCATAATACACACACATTCTATGGGTCCACGTTTTGGCCTATATCTCGAGACGCTAGTCACTCAGCGGTGTAAAACTTACTCTGTATTATAGCACACATCAACAACTTCAATTTGACACCCATAATCTAAAAACACATCCTAGTGTTACCCTGATCCACGTTTTGGCCTATATCTAGACCCTAGTCACCAATAGGTATGAAAACTACCCTGTACTAAAGTACTCATCAACAGCTTCAATTTGATACCCAAACTGTAAAAACATTGTCTAGGCGTTCACGTGCCCACGTTTGGCCTACATCTCCAGACCCAAGTCACCAATAGGTATGAAAACTACCCTCTACTAAAGCACTCATCAACAGCTTTCATTTGTTATCCATATTCTATAAACAGAGAATAGGCCAAAAGATATAGGCCAAAACGTGAACCCGTATACACCTAGAATGTGCTTTTACATTATGGGTATCAAATTGAAGCTGTTGCTGTATTCTTTAGTATAGAGTAAGTTTTACACCGCTCGTTGACTAGGGTCTCGAGATATAGGCCAACACATGGACCCGGATGCCCCAAGAATGTGTGTGTATTATGGATATCAGATGAGAGCTCTTGCTGAGAGCTGTAAAGTAAGTAGTGATATTCGATTTAGCCGCATCAACCTGGCAAAACTGATAAATATGCATGCGAAGCCTAAATAAAGACATGAATTAATAATACCCACATACTTATTTATATACGTCGTATTCGATTTTCCTGAAATTTGGTATATAAGTTTGCCTATATTAGTATTTACGATGCTTTTTTCCGGGAAGTAGGACTGGGACTGAGACTAAGACTGAGACTCGGAGTGGGACTGGGACTGAGACTCGGAATGGGACTGGAACAAAATACATACCACCCTCTGGGACTGGCAATAAGATATGAAGAAGAATGAGAAAAACTTGAGAGAAGAGAAAAGAGAGAAGGAGAAGGAGGCTGAGAAAGTATGAGACGAAGGTGGTGATAGATGAAGCGAAAAATACGCAGGGAGGAGTGAATACAAAGATTAGGAAAAAGTGTAGAGGGGCGAGGGCAGAGTTAGACGGAAAAAACTAATTAAAATGTATGCAGATAGACCAAATTTAGGGCAGAACAACGTCTGCCGGGTCTGCCAATTATTATATAAATAAGTACAAATACATGTGTATCATACAGATATAAACACATAAACGTATCATTTAATTATTAGATATATATGGGCATATGTATGTAAGAAAATTTATTAAACTTTTTTTCTTATTTTGAAGCCACGTATGGAAGTCAGATAAATGAAAATATGCAACCAAATACAAACATAATTGCTAATAGATACGCATATGGCTATGTGTGTATGTGCAAGTAAATATATATACATATATAGCCAACATTTATGCAAAGTTTTAGTTATTGTAAATAATGTTGATACTTATAAAGAAAGGGAAAATTATTATTAATATTAAATGAAAAATTGTAGAGATAAATAAATTTATAAAAAAATATATTTAACACAATAAATTAAGATACAGTATACATAAACAAATGTGCGATATGGAATAAAATAATATGAATAAAACACTAAAAAAAAAACAAATATTATAAAATAATGCAGGTTTAATTAGTTTCCCATTAGTAACAAGGTAAGTATTTCAGGAAGGACAGCTAAGAAATATTTTGTAAATTTTTAGTCGAAAATGTGAGAATACGGATCTTGTCTCTTTATTAACGTAACATGATAAGACTTTTTTCAAGTCAAATAAACCTTTTTTAAAATTAAGTGGAACAACTTTCAAATGAAATTAAGCTTTTTCAAGTCAAATGAAACTTTTTTCAAGTCACATGAATTTTATTTTATTTTTATTTTTAAACGGTTTTATTTAGCTTGACATGACAGGCCGGCTGCATGGCCGTTGTGAAAGAATTTTGTAATTAAAATTTAAGTAACTTCCCGATAAGCTACATGCTTGAAAATTGGAATATAGTTCAGAACCGATGACAATGCAATAAAAAAAAAATCGTCGCTCGGTGGCGCAAGGATCGAGATATTCACAAAAATGTTTGTGATCCGATTTGTCTCATATTTGGAACACATAATACATACAAGAATAGAAAGCGGTCTGCGAAAAAAATCGCCGCTAGGTGGCGCAAGGGTCGAGATATTCACAAAAATCGTATTTGTGGTCCGATGTGGCTCATATGTGGACACATAATACATACAAGAATAGAAACCGATCTATGAAAAAATTCGCCGCTAGGTGGCGCAAAGATCGAGATATTCAAAAGAATCGTATTTGTGGTTCGATTTGGTCCATATTTGGAACACATAATACATACATGAATAGAAAGCGACTTATGATGTCCGATTTGGCTCACATTTGGAACAAATATTACATACAGTCCAGTAGAATCGACATCAAAATATATTGGAGTTAGAGGAGTGACAAGCATACGTGGCGCACAGTCGAGTAAAGTCTTTGCCAGGATTATGTATTGAGAACTTAGATTGAAACAACTCGTCAGGAAAGAGTCCCTGTAATAATGACTCACTAAATGAACTAAATAGAATGAGAAATAATAGGCATTAAATAACGACTAAAAACTTGAAAATAAAATAATTAAAAAAAATTTTTTTAGTTAAACGGTTTTATTGAAAACAATACTTACATGAAGTAATAATACTAAAAGTTAGAAAATAATTAGGTAGGTCAAATTTCTATTGATAATCATATATAAGACCAACTGAACCTTAATCAGGTTATGCTACGCCTCACATTTTTAGAAATTTCACGCGCCCAACGCTTTTATTTAATTGTCTGATCAACGCCCTAGATTGATGATTAGTGTGATGACTAGTACCTAGGACCTACCGAATTATTTTCTAGCTTTTAGTATTATTACTTCATGTAAGTATTGTTTTCAATAACTAACAATTTTTTTTTTTGCATTTCAAGTGAAACTATTTTCAAATCAAATGGACCGTTCCTTAAAACAAATGAACGAGTCAAAAAAACAAATTTTCAAGTCAAATGAACCCGTTTTATGTCAAATGAAACTTTTTCAAGTCAAACAAAAAATTATCCAAGTCAAATCAGCCCGTTTTGATGTCAAATGAAACTTTTTTCTAGTCAGATGAAACTGTTTTTAAATCAAATGAAAATTTTTCAAGTCAAATGCAACTTCTTTCAGTTCAAATTAAAACTAAAAACTTTTTTACGAATCCAATAAAACTTTTTTCATGTCAAATGAAACTTTTTTTTACGTCAAATGGAACTTTTCATGTTAAATAAAACTTTTTTGAATCAAATGAAACTTTTTAAGGACAAATGAAACTTTTTTTAAATCAAATTAAACTTTTTTCACTTGAAACTTTTTATACTCAGTTGAGCAGAGCTCACAGAGTATATTAAGTTTGATTGGATAACGGTTGGTTGTACATATATAAAGGAATCGAGATAGATATAGACTTCCATATATCAAAATAATCAGGATCGAAAAAAAATTTGATTGAGCCATGTCCGTCCGTCCGTCCGTCCGTCCGTCCGTCCGTCCGTCCGTCCGTCCGTCCGTCCGTCCGTTAACACGATAACTTGAGTAAATTTTGAGGTATCTTGATGAAATTTGGTATGTAGGTTCCTGAGCACTCATCTCAGATCGCTATTTAAAATGAACGATATCGGACTATAACCACGCCCACTTTTTCGATATCGAAAATTTAGAAAAACCGAAAAAGTGCGATAACTCATTACAAAAGACAGATAAAGCGACGAAACTTGGTAGATGGGTTGACGTTATGACGCAGAATAGAAAATTAGTAAGATTTTGGACAATGGGCGTGGCACCGCCCACTTTTACAAGAAGGTAATTTAAAAGTTTTGCAAGCTGTAATTTGGCAGTCGTTGAAGATATCATGATGAAATTTGGCAGGAACGTTACTACTATCACTCTATATGTGCTAAATAAAAATTAGCAAAATTGGATGAAGAACACGCCCACTTTTTAAAAAAAAATTTTTTTAAATTCAAATTTTAACAAAAAATTTAATATCTTTACTGTATATAAGTAAATTAAGTCAAAATTCAACTCCAGTAATGATATGATGCAACAAAATACAAAAATAAAAGAAAATTTCAAAATGGGCGTGGCTCCGCCCATTTTCATTTAGTTTGTCTAGAATACTTTTATTGCCATAAGTCGAACAAAAATTTACCAATCCTTCTCAAATTTTGTAGGAGCATAGATTCTATGACGGTAACTGTTCTCTGTGAAAATGGGCGAAATCGGTGGAAGCCACGCCCAGTTTTTATAGACAGTCCACCGTCTGTCCTTCCGCTCGGCCATTAACACAATAACTTGAGCAAAATCCGATATATCTTTACTAAACTTAGCCCACGTACTTACCTGAGCTCACTTTTTCTTGGTATAAAAAATGGGCGAAATCTGACCATAACCACGCCCACTTTATCGATATCGAAAATTACGAAAAATGAAAAAAATGCCATAATTCTATACCAAATTCGAAAAAAGTGATGAAACATGGTAACTGGATTGGTTTATTGACGCAAAATATAACTTTGGAAAAAACTTTGTAAAATGGGTGTTACACCTACCATATTAAGTAGAAGAAAATGAAAAAGTTCTACAAGGCGAAATCAACAGCCCTTGGAATCTTGGCAGGAATACTGTTAGTGGTATTGCATGTATAAATAAATTAGCAGTACCCGACAGATGATTTTCTGGATCACCTGGTCCACATTTTGGTCGATATCGCGAGAACGCCTTCACATATACATCTAAGGGCCAATCGCTTTTAAAACCCTCATTAATACCTTTAATTTGATATCCATATCGTACAAAAATATACCAGAGTCACCCCTGTCCCACCCTAATGGCGATATCTCGAAAAGGCGTCCACCTATAGACCTAATGCCCCCTCCCTCTTAAAATACTCAGTAACACCTTTCGTTTGATACCCATATCGTACAAATATTCTAGAGTCACCCCTGGCCCACCCTAATGGCGATATCTCGAAAAGTAGTCCACCTATAGACCTAGTGTCCACTCCCTCTTAAAATGCTTAGTAACACCTTTCGTTTGATACCCATATCGTACAAACATTCTAGAGTCACCCCTGGCCCACCCTAATGGCGATATCTCAAAAAGGCGTCCACCTATAGACCTAATGCCCACTCCCTCTTAAAATGCTCAGTAACAGCTTTCGTTTGATACCCATATCGTACAAACATTCTAGAGTCACACCTGGCCCACCCTAATGGCGATATTTCGAAAAGGCGTCCACCTATAGAACTAAGGATTACTCCCTTTTAAAATACTCATTACCACCTTTCATTTGATACCCATATCGTAGAAACACATTCTAGAGTCACCCTGGCCCACCCTAATGGCGATATCTCGAAAAGGCGTCCACCTATAGACCTAATGTCCACTCCCTCTTAAAATGCTCAGTAACACCTTTCGTTTGATACACATATCGTACAAACATTCTAGAGTCACCCCTGGCCCACCCTAATGGCGATATCTCGAAAAGGCGTCCACCTATAGACCTAATGTCCACTCCCTCTTAAAATGCTCAGTAACACCTTTCGTTTGATACCCATATCGTACAAACATTCTAGAGTCACCCCTGTCCCACCCTAATGGCGATATCTCGAAAAGGCGTCCACCTATAGACCTAATGCCCACTCCCTCTTAAAATGCTCAGTAACACCTTTCGTTTGATACCCATATCGTACAAACATTCTAGAGTCACACCTGGCCCACCCTAATGGCGATATCTCGGAAAGGCGTCCACCTATAGAACTAAGGATTACTCCCTTTTAAAATACTCATTACCACCTTTCATTTGATACCCATATCGTCCAAACACATTCTAGAGTCACCCTGGCCCACCCTAATGGCGATATCTCGAAAAGGCGTCCACCTATAGACCTAATGCCCACTCCCTCTTAAAATGCTCAGTAACACCTTTCGTTTGATACCCATACCGTACAAACATTCTAGAGTCACCCTTGGTCCAGCTTTATGGCGATATCTCGAAAAGGCGTCCACCTATAGAACTAAGGATTACTCCCTTTTAAAATACTCCTTACCACCTTTCATTTGATACCCATATCGTACAAACACATTCTAGAGTCACCCCTGGCCCACCCTAATGGCGATATCTCGAAAAGGCGTCCACCTATAGACCTAATGCCCACTCCCTCTTAAAATGCTCAGTAACACCTTTCGTTTGATACCCATATCGTACAAACATTCTAGAGTCATGGCGATATCTCGAAAGGGCGTCCACCTATAGACCTAATGCCCACTCCCTCTTAAAATGCTCAGTAACACCTTTCGTTTGATGCACATATCGTACAAACACATTCTAGAGTCACCCCTGGCCCACCCTAATGACGATATCTCGAAAAGGCGTCCACCTATAGACCTCATGCCCTTTCCCTCTTAAAATGCTCAGTAACACCTTTCGTTTGATACCCATACCGTACAAACATTCTAGAGTCACCCCTGGCCCACCCTAATGGCGATATCTCGAAAAGGCGTCCACCTATAGACCTAATGCCCACTCCCTCTTAAAATGCTCAGTAACACCTTTCATTTGATTCCCATATCGTACAAACACATTCTAGAGACACCCCTGGTCCACCTTTATGGCGATATCTCGAAACGGCGTCCACCTATGGAACTAAGGATCACTCCTTTTCAAAATACTCATTAACAGCTTTCATTTGATACCCATATCGTACAAACACATTATAGAATCACCCCTGGTCCACCTTAATGGGGACATCTCGAAAAGGCGTCCACCGATAGACCTAAGGCCCACTCCCTCTTAAAATGCTCAGTAACACCTTTCATTTGATACCCATATCGTACAAACAAATTCTAGAGTCAGCCCTGGTCTACCTTTATGGCGATATCCCTAAATGGCGTTCATCCATAGAACTATGGCCTACTCTCTCTTAAAATACTCTTTAATACCTTTCATTTGATACACATGTTATACAACCACATTCCAGGGTTACCCCAGATTGATTTTCCTTATTTTGTCTCCATAGCTCTCAACTGAGTATGTTATGTTCGGTTACACCCGAACTTAGCCTTCCTTACTTGTTTCTTATCAAATGGAACTTATTCAATGTAAATAAAACTTGTTTCGAATCAAATTCAACTTTTTAAGGAAAACTTTTTCAAAAAACTTAAATCTTTTTCAAGTCAAATGAAACTTTTAACTTTCAATAAAACTTTTTTCCAATCAAATTAAATTTCATGACAAATGTAATTTTTTTCGAATCAAATGAAACTTTCTTAAAATTATTTAATATAAAACCTTTTTCAAGACAAATGAGTTTTTTATTGAAATCAAGTGAAACTTTTTCAAAATCAAATAATTTATTATTTTTTTCAAATCAACTAAATTCGATTTTTTATTTTTAATAATTTGAAAAAAACAATTTTGTAAATATTGTAACTGAAACAATGCAAATCAATCGCAAAACTACTTTCACAATTTTCGACCATGTTTTAGATTTTTCTGAATTTTTTTTAGTGTGTAGCTTTGTAGTGCAATGAGTTTACGCCTAACAAATCACAAGTTATAAGTCTCGGCAAATATGCATTTATTTTTGAATTTCTTTTTTCTTCCACGGGGGTTTCAGATTTTCTTCCTTTGTACTAAATAAAACTACGCGTTTTGAAAGTTTCATATCGTAAAAGTTTAATTTTGTAAGTTCCTAATAAAAAGTTAAAAATGTTGATATCAAATTTTTTAATTCGTTGAATCGATGTTTATTTTGTTTTAAGTACTCAGCAAGGCGTATCCTGAGAATATAGTCTATAGTAATTATACTAATCAGGAGTGGAACTTTATATCCGATTCCGCGCTAACAATTGAGCAGATCATCGACAAGTCCTCATCTGCAGGCAGGCTCACTGTCGACGGCACTTACTTTGCAAAGCTCCTGATGCTTGTATCTAAACATCTCTGGACGTCATAATCGTTCTCACATTGCTTTAAGCGGGTTGTGGATTATAGTTTTCCTCGTCATCGAATGAGGATTGCCATAAGGCCAATTGACTTTATGACCTTTTTAAGTGTGACTTAATGGCCACTAAAGAAATTTTGGTTTGACTTCTTAAACATATCAAGAAAAATACCATAAACCTAGCACTAAAATAAAATTGCCAGGCTAAGACTCCAGCTATTAGGAGTGATACAGCTGTCAGATCTAGAAACAGCAAGTGGCTTAAGTCCTAGGAAGCTTCTAGTATTTTCCAAGAGGACGGAGTTATTTTATAACATAGGTCCTGGTTTTTAAAAGAGTTTTTTCAGTTTGGTTGTTAAAACAAACTTCTGGTAACACTGCGGACTCATTCAGTCTATATGAGGTCCCCATGAACCGCCAGTTCAACGTAACCTAAGCTGCCTTATTAAGTCTATTAAGTTTTTGAATACCCACCTCTGGTATCATAGGGAAAACTACTAGCCCATCATCTATACTTTCTCTTGATAGGGTCCGGGTATTCTGTGAACCTGTACCCATATCTTTGTCTTTAAGAAAAGCTTTGCTCTATTTTTAATTGGAAGCAGATTCCAATTGATCTGAGTACTAGCAGACCTGACAGACGTTGTACTGCCCTACCTTTGTCTTTCTGCATAACCTTTAAGAAGTTTTTACATCTTACTCTCCCTCCCTCCCCCTTTTGCTAATACTTTTATTCCCTACCTTCTCTTTTTAAGTGTCTCTTTCTCCCTCACCATCTTTCCCCTCCCTTTTTTCTGCTCTGTCTATTCCTATCTTACCCGATGGTTGGTTGAGTTTTTCATTGGAGTTTGGTTTGATGTGGCGGGTCCCAAGCCCAGCGCACAACTCGCTCGGCGGGAATAAAAATATTATTTGCACGTTTATGTTGCAAGCTGCTTAATCCAAGACAGACACCCGCTTTCAGCCGCGCCTTGTGGCATAAGGTCAACTGCATAATGTATAAGGGATTCGTCAGTCATATATTGCATGTGCGTCTCGTCGCCGTAAATTTTTTTTAAGCTCCTATAAAAACGAAGCGTCCCGATACAAAAGACCACTAACTCGAAAAAAAAAAATTGTAGGAGCAACAACAACTGAAAATGATAGTTGGTAGTGATTGCAAAGCATTCTTTAAAATTTTTATTTTATAAAAAGTTTGGGGAAAAATTTAAAGAACTCGACATCAAGACGGACAAGGCGCCAGTTGTTTCGATTATACTTTGTAAATCTCTTCAAAGATTTTTTCCGGGCTGTGGGATTAGAACCCGTACTCCTTTGATTATCAGACTGTTGACAAACGCATCCGACCAAAGACGTGGTCAGAGCATGAACCGAAGACGTGGCGAAGAAACATGATGATCAGGGTCTAGATTAGTGCATCGATGATTTTACGAATCCATCATGTTGGATCTATGTACGTCTGGCATCAATCCCAACGTTTTTAAGTTGTTGTGTACACCCTTTTTCAATATATTTCCATTTTTTAAAATGTCGCTTTAATAAGAAAATTATTTGGTAATAAAGGACGGTGCCAATTTAAATTTCTATAAGGAGGTGGAGGAAGTGGAAGTGGATTTCAAAATTTTTATTCAGGGTATATATATATATATATACATATATATATATATATATATATATATATATATTCATCTTTTACAGATGTATATTTCGTTTTCGTCAAAGAACCTTAGTTTAAAACAAGGAAGTGAATGACTGCATTAAATCATTAACAGAGCATAAAGCATTTGTTCTGCCAGTGCAATTTGTAAGTACGACAGCGACATGCAAAACATTTAAGTAGCTTCCTGCCAGCTTGAGAATCAACAGACTGGCAACAAACTTATTCTGATCTTCCGGTTGCATGTATGCCAATGCTTGTCGTGGATTTTTTTCCCAGTAGGCTATCCGCCTATTTGTAAACCACATCGCAATTGCTATGAACATGAAGGTGGACTAGACAGGCACTGTTTATGTTTGATCCTGCTGAGAAAAGATTCTGTGTTATGTGAGCTTATGTAGAAAAGAAAAGCGTGATTATGAAAAATTGTATGCTCAACTTTCCATGTATCACGTTTGCTTCCTAAGATAATGTTTAAAATATATTGCAAAATGTTTCTGATGTTGCAGTATCTTTGCTCACTATTTGGGGGAGTCCAGAATGTAAGCGTAAGGTAAGTGTAAGTATACGCGCAGTTTGTTTACCTTTTATTTTCGGTTTGTTATCAGCTTATTGTCGACGAGATATAGACTAGTTATTGATTTGCTATAAATTTAAAAAATAAAAAAAAAAAAAAATTTCGTAAAGATAATAAACGTGCTCTCCACGTACACCTGTATGTTTACATATCGAGCTTTCCGCGTCCTTGAAACTCACGCCTTTATTTTTGCGTATTTTTGCAAAAAATGTTTATGTTTGAGATACCCTTCAAATCTTGATTTCAGCTTAATAATACAGCTTTATTTTAGAGTGAGAGTGAGAACTTTAGTATTTTTTATACGGACGCGTATTATGCTATGTACACAGGAAGCACCTCATTCTTACTGAAATCGATTACTTCTCAAAAAACCCAACACCATCACACAAACATATAAACCTGAAGAGATAAAATTGAAGCACTAATTAAGATTGTTTAGAAAATTATAATAAAACTAGAGGATCCGGCAGACGTTGTTCTACCCTAACTTCGGTCTAGATCCCTCTTCTTCTCTTTCCCTTTCCTTTATTCTTTATGCACTCCTCTCTCTGCGGCTATTTCTTGTTCTCCGTTTTTCCTTCCCTTTTTTTCTATCTAGCTACCTGTATTTGTCCCTCCACCGCGCCATTGATTTTTGATCATTAAGGGAATGGCTTCGTTGCAATGATAAACTTCCGGATTAGGCAAACATCGCGCTTTGAAATTTTCTGCACAATTTCTCTTAAATACATTCCTATCGAGATACTTACATCTTTCTGCAAAAGCTAGGTAGGCATGCATCAAGTGATTGGATGACTCTATCTCGTCATCCTTAGTACTGAGCCGCACCGCATGTATTCCCATAAGGCAGTTCCCTGGCAGAGCTCCAAAGGCTTTAAGCACTCGCCGAAATCACTAAATCGCACAAATTTGGAGCTAAGTAATTCACGAACTGATTAGTGAGTTATTTCGAGCTTCAATTCGGTGTAGTGTGGAGAGGGTTTAAAAGTGTGAGGAAGTGTGAGCGTTAATATTCTTCTTCTTTATAAATGCGTCTACAGGATTCTTTTGTTGTTGTTGTCTAGATTGCATGATTGAATAGCGCTTAGAGAGCACATCATTATTTTACGAGTCGCACGTACATCCTCGATTACAGTTACGGGCTGGAAAAACTAAGCAAACCACTTGAGGCACTTATTGTCCTATCGAAGGGAGGCATTGACATTGCAATCGATAATCTATGGTTATGATACCTTGTACATCGTGACTGTTGGAGTCTTGCATTTTCCAAGCTAGGTTACATTTTAAACTCTAAAGCATACACTGCCTAAAAGAATAACCCTCCTAGCCGTTCGACAAACTCGACTATAACTTGTTTCACAATTTCCAGAGAGAGTAAAACATTAAACTTCCATAACTCAAGGGGTTGATAAGCGCAATTCACAGCCTGCACAAACCCAATTGTCAACCGCATCTAAGCAAAGCGACTACTGCTACAAAGATGAATGGACCATACACAAATTTAGCAGGCGAGGCCTCAGGCGGCCTAAAGTTCCTTCCGGAATAGGGGGAGGGAGGAGGTATAGCCAGAAGGTTAAATGTGGTCATATTAAATCGTTTTGGAGACGTTCGGGCTAGTTCCTTATTTGTGATTGCTACCGAAGCGTACCAGATCTATACCTGGCAAAGGATCATCAACATCGATAACATTCTACAAAACATTCGGTAGTGTCTTTATGGCTACAACAAGAACAACTTCCATGACAAATCGATAACATACTGCCTGAATTTGGTTCCGCTTTCGATTTCTCCTTTTTCATTTCGCCTACTCTTACCCTTGACTTACACTCTATAGTCGCCTATATAGCATACCATTCAAACATATTACGCCTGAACATTTTGCCTTACGCTTACATTCTGGACTCGCCCCACACCGAGGAATAAGCTGGTAATACATCAAAAATATACACGTTTCGAATAAAACGGTGAAGTATAACTGCGAAACTTTCCTGCTCAACACTCTTTTGAAAAGAACGATGAAGCTGTTTAGCAAATTATTAATGAAGAGCCTCGCAGAGAATGTTAAGCTGGTAAGGGTTAAGATTATCTCCTCGGCTCTCAAATTTTTGCACTTCTTTCTTCAATATGTTTCATTAAATAAATCAAGAAGTTCGATATCCAACCGTCCAACCTACTAGCAGTGCAGACTGGTCGGTCTTATATGCAGTTGGTGGCCAAAAATACTTCCACTAGAGATATTAACGTCAAACTTTGGTCACGGCTTTACAAGTATGTGAGAATTATTTTTTCATAAAATTGGTTCGGGTGATACCTTCATACCGACCCACAACCACCCACTTTCACCGCTAGCATACAAAAATTAAGTAGATGTGGGGGAAAAAGTGGTAAGATGTGTATATCGCAAATACAATGTTTAATAGGTTTAAATAAAGAAATAAAAGTTATTAAAAGATCTTGAATACATAACAATAACAACACAACAAACACACACAAAAGTTTACATTTGCTTATCGTCGACTGCATAAAATAATGTCGTATGTTACATGTGAGCACATATAACATACGACAATAATTTATCAGGGTGACACTATCAGAAAGCTGTCGCAAAACATAGTTAGTGGCAGAAAGTGGCAGCTGATATTACCACTTCACTTTAGAATCTGAAAACTTTGAATTTTAATAACATATAAGTTCCCCGTGAAGATCGGTGAGGAACCCAACTAAAATTTTAGCTGAAATTGAAATATTTGTGCAAATAAACACTAATAAAGGCAACTGGTCAAATTTCAAATAACAAAAAAAAAAAAAAAACCAACAAGCTAAAGACACCAACATTATTTTTTGCGAATGAAGTAAATACCTTTGACTTCAATACTAATTTTTATTTATTTCAATACAATGATATTTTATGTATTTTTAAATAGCTCAGATTTGCGCTTTATTTTTAACTTGCTCACACTGCAAAAACCAACTAATGCCATAACGTCACTTTTGAAGCTATTCTTAAAGACTACAGTTCGAATACAACAAAAACAAATATACCTTTTAAAAGGCTGTTCTAATAAGAGACACCAACAACACATTTGGTAACAAACTTTTCACTTAAATTTTTTTAATTTTTGGCCTATGGAACCGACCACTGTGCACTGGTAGCTTCTTTAAAACGTGGAGCTTCATTAAAATAAATCAGCAATAAATAAGCGCTTAAATTACAGTCCGATCGTGTTATTTGCTTATCGGTGGGTTGTATACATTTTAATTTAAGAGACTTTTTTTACATCTCTTCACACACAAAAATACCTTTTTTACTGTTTAGCTGCTGATGCGCTTTTCGCGTGCAAATTAGAGTCTAGCAACTTGTTACGCATCATTTGTCCTACGTATCTATCTCCATAAATACATTTACATGTATAACATCAACGTAACTGTTCCACCACAGCCATTAATCTTATAGTACTTGAATGGCAATTTGTACCAAGAATAAAATAAAAAAAATATGGAAAAAATACAACAAGCTGGTCTTTAACCTATGCACAAAAACAAGTATTGCAGATTAACTTGCATTTGGAACGCTCTTAAGGTTTTGTTGCTCCAGAAGGTACATATGTATATTAGGGTGGGGCAGTTCAAATAAATTTCCAGTGGGCCTGTGCTTATCTATACATATAAAGAAGGATGAGAGATTGTATGCATCTTATGGACGCCGACACCACCCTGCCGATTTTATTCAAATACAGGATACAGGATAGCTTCGCAGCAACCCGGTGAGTGCTCCTGTGAAGTTTCTTTCCAGGAAGTGGACCAGGGACCGATTTATTCAAACAAATTCTATTCATGACTCGATTTGCCTTATATTTGGTATATATGCAAGTAGCCCTTGGCTAGATTAGTATTTACGGCACTTTTTCCGGGAAATGGACCAGGGACCGACTGGGATTGGGACTGGGACTGGGACTGGGAAAAAGAGATAAAAACTGAGATAGAGATAGAGTAAGACGACGACGGAGAGATTGTGATAGATACTTGCTTACTTACTGGCGCCAATTGGTAACACCACGAAGAGCCGTGTGTAGAAATCCACGCAAGTGGTGAAAGCTTCTGACCACCATTCATCTGGGAATGGCCAGAGCGATTCTTTTGCATGTGGTTCAAGTAGCTCACTACTTCCGGCCGCTTGCGGCCAAGTATCCTCTTGGTAGCCACTGAATATCCGTTTTGTGGTGAGAATGTGAGAAGTTGACAACCTGACTAGACCACTTTGACATACTCGGTTTAAAAGAAAGTTTGTGGTGAGAATGTGAGAAGTTAACAACCTGGCTAGACCACTCTGACATACTCGGTTTAAAGGAAAGCTGGTGGGTTTCCATTGGTAACGTCTGTCTACCAAAACGAGCTGCTGAAAGCGGGTGTCTGTCTTGGATTAAGCAGATTGCAATATAAACGTGCAAACAATATTTTTATTCCCGCTGAGCGAATTGTGCGCTGGGCTTGGGACCCGCCACATTAAACCAAACTTCAATGCAAAACTCAACCAACCATCGGATAGGATAGGAATAGACAGAGCAGAAAAAAGGGAGGGAAAAGATGGAGAGGGAGAAAGAGACACTTAAAAAGAGAAGGCAGGGAATAAAAGTATTAGTAAAAGGGGGAGGGAGGGAGAGTAAGTAAGATGTAAAACCTTCTTAAAGGTTATGCAGAAAAACAAAGGTAGGGCAGAACAACGTCTGTCAGGTCTGCTAGTACTCAGATAAATTGGAATCTACTTCCAATTAAAAACAGAGCAAAGCTATTCTTAAAGACAAAGATATGGGGCCCGGTTCACAGAATACCCGGACCCTATCAAGAGAAAGTATAGATGATGGGCTAGTTCATTTCCCTATGAGACCAGAGGTGGGTATTCAAAGACTTAATAGACTTAATAAGGCAGCTAAAGTTGAACTGGCCGGTCCATGAGGACCTCACATAGACTGAATGAGTCCGTAGTATTACCGGAAGTTTGTTTAACCACCAGACTGTAAAACCCTACTACCAACCAGGACCTATGTTATAAAATAACTCCATCCTCTTGGCAAATACTAGAAGCTTATTAGGACTTAAGCCTCTTGCTGTTTCTAGATCTGACAGCTCTATCACTCCTAATAGCTGGAGTCTTAGCCTGGCATGAGCAGGGCACGAGCACAGAACGTGCTCGATCATTTCCTCCCCCAACCCGCACTTCCTACATCTGCTATCACTGACCAAGCCTAAGTTAAAGGCGTGTGATGCCACAAGGCAGTGTTCAGTCAGAATACCCGTCATGAGTCTACAGTCCTCTCTTTTTAATGATAGAAGCAACTTGGTCTAAGGTTGTAAGACCTACACATAATCTTCGACACTTTACAGCCCGCGGTTGAACCCACGCCTTTCCCGCTTGGTCGACCATGCGCACCTTTCGCCTTCGCTTAATCTAGCCCAGTCTAATTGGGACGTCTACGGAGCAAGCTTCAAGGGTGCGCCCTTTTTAGCTAGTTCATCTGCTTTTTCATTCCCATCATTCATTCCCATATGCCCTTGGACACAACATAGATGTAGGCTTCTCTCTGTCCCGATTCTTATTAAGTTAGTACCATTCGAAATCTGTCGCAGTGACCGGGAAGAAGCAAGAAAAAAGATCAGGACTATATCAAGGACTCGTTTGGGTTTATGATGTAAATTCGACTTCGTATACAAGCACTGTATGAAGGAGATGCTTCTAAGCATAAGATTTTCTGGGTTCAACCTTTAAAACTTCTCAAAATTACGAGGCTATATCGCTGTTTCTTCATCAAAAAACACGACATAAAATAGATCACATCGTAAACATTAGAAAGCATTGGACCAGTGTCATGGATCCACGCACTCTATGTAGTATAAATATCGAAAAAAGTGTTCGCGGCTGTTCATTACTCCTTCGGCTCCCACACGTGCTTACTGTGTGCAAACTGCGACCTCTCATTTTTCCCTTAGTATGTACAATAGGGTGGTTTCAAGGTATATGGTGAATTTAAATTTTTGTTCTATCTTTTGGTGCACCCTCTTTTAATACAAATAAAATTACCTATCGAATGATATACGAGAGAAGTTCCATAAATGGTTTCGCTTTTACTGACGAAACACTAAAATGTTTTCTGAAAACTCGCTGTTTTTCCTAACTTTGACCTCAATGAGGCACATGTTAACATTATCGAATTGTCCTGAAACTTTGCAATAATAATTTTCTGATCTATTTCCATATTTTAGGAGGATGCCCCGAAAGATAGAACACAAATTAAGATTCAACATATACCTTGTAACCACCCTAATGTTCAGCCCTGCTTAGAAAAATAAGGACTCTGCCTACAGTCTGCGAAAAAGGAAGGAAAATTACTAAGATGCCTTATAATAGGAGGGTGTGTTACACGTACAGCTTGTGAAGAAATCTGTGGGCACGGGTAGTATTTATATAAATGTGCCTAAGGCAGGAGTAGTAAAAGAATAGTATCGATGCGCTAAAAACAGGGGAAAAGCACATCGAGAACCTGAGAGTTGCAGCAAATGGCGAAGGTGTAGGCGGAGAATCGGAGGTGTTGGACGTGGCTCAATGATGCCGTGAGTTTTATAAATAAACATAAGCGCTACGGGTAGGGGAGATAGAAATTGACCTTCAGAAGTTAAAATCAGCGGCAAAGGACCATAGCGTCAGCGCGGTATTAGAACATCTGGAGAGAAAAACACTAAAAGCGCTGGCGCAATGGCGCTGCGAGTCCTGCAGCTAAACCTGCAGCACAGTAATATGGAATCAAACGCGCTCCCACCGACTCTTGAGGAGGGTTCGCTTGATGTGGTGCTAAAGTCGGAATCATAGCTCTCATATGAAGGATAGGTTTACTACGCAAAGATGGAATTATTTTCCAGCTCAACCATTTCAGCTTAATCTTAACCAATTGCATGGCTATTTTTAAAAGTGGATATCCAAAAACCTTGTGCACTTTTAGGTGATTAGTGTGAATTTGACGTTATGGGAGTTAATAAACGTTTGCAGTTTTATAGTTTAATGTAGTACCCAAATTTTTTTGTAAACGAAATAAAAATGTAAACACCCTAATGTAATCATATATTAAGCATAAGTAACTCAGGTCCTAACATTAAAAGGTAGTTCTTATATTTGTAGCAATAAAAGGTTGTCTGTAAACATAAACGAGCAATAATGCCACTCGAACACATTTAGTAGTGTTGCACTTCTCGTTGCTACTCAACGCCTTTGAGTAAAGTGCACAAATTACTTACTATTTCGACTTCCGTTACAGCTAGTTACATACATATATACATACATACATTTCCAACTTAATAGCTAACTAACTAGTCTAACTTGAAATGGCGTGTGGCGAAATAATACAACATTTGGTATTTCCGTTTTCACTTTGTACTTGTGAATTACTTGTTCAAACATACATACATACACACACATATGTACACACATGCTTTTTATTTAGTGGGAAGTAAATTTCGTCTAAGTATTGGGGGTAGTCTACTATCGAACAAGAAATGTATTTTGGTAATCGCAAATCAGTGAGAAACTAAGCATTTTTGTTGCTTACTAAGTGGCAAACAAAAAGTGAACTCGCTTACCTTTGTGTAAATCAAAACTGCTTCAAGCTTTTAAAGTGGCTACAGTGCGTATACGTAACATTTTCCTCGTGAAGCTAAATGTAGATGTGCATTCCCTGCAGTCAAAGGCCAAAGTCGTCAGCAAACATTCTAGTTCATTGAATAGAATTTGGTGGGGTTATTCATACTAGTTAGTACTTTAATAATTTATTCGACTAGAATTTCGTCTGTCGGACTCCAGGAAATGCGCAACTGCTTTCTGTAGCCAACTTTCAATGCATATAATGCTAGATATCTTCAAAATCAATGGGCAAATAAACACAAGCATGACGAGTCGACACGTTACCTAAACCGAGGTTTAAAAAGCCATTGAAAATGCCAAGCCTTCCATGTCCACATGTTTCCAAACGTGTTATAGAAAAAAAACGTGAAGGTGTTATGGCTGTTACAGCAGAAAGTCGTGAAAAACAACCAAGGATTCAAGGGGTTGTGTAGCGCAAAATATAGCTTCTCCAACCCAATTGTCAACCTCACCTTCGAGCGGCGAATCCCGTTTCACTAACAGACGAAGCTCTGGCGACCCCAAGCTCCTCAGGTAACTGTATCCGACAAAGGACCATCACATCGATAACACTCCCCAAAGCCTTCGGGGAGTAACCTAATCGCTACAACAACAACAGCAAAAAAGATTTAAAAAAATAATAACATAACATTACTTTCATTTTGAAAAATTAATTAAAATGGTCAATTCTATGTAAAAAAATAATTTTTTAAATAAATTACATTAAAATTATAAAAATTGTGTTTTTTGCTTATTACTTGAAAATATAGCTTTTTTTTTGAAAATTTTTTTCTATTAAAACGAATTCCAAAAAAGAAAAACTGTCTGATTGAAAGTTGTTGGAAATGTTCTGAACTTATTTTAGCTGTAAAGAAAAAAAAATTGTCCATAAGAAATTTGTTAAAAATGATAATATAGTAGTTAAAAGGTCATTTTGGGCTAATTTCTCATAATTTAAACCTGATAGCTCTACTAAAATTTACAATCACTACAGATATCAATACAGATTCTGAAATTTACGTAAAATGCCTTAGAAGTAAGCCCATTACGATATTTTTCCTATAATTCTGTCAGAAGCTATGAAGATTTTTTGGCCAAACTCTACATTCATATGGCAAAATATCTATTTTGCAAAAATCGGGACTTCGAAATCGGACTTAGCGCTATGGTGTCTTCAGCAATTTTTCTTGGAATTATCTGTAGATTACGTTTTTTCTATACTCCTGATGGAATAAAAAATTTACCAGCTCTAATATACATATTTTTAGTATATGTGACCCGGTCTATGAAAAGGTGGCTTATGACTCAAAATAGAAATTGCGAGAAACAGCTGTTAGAGATAAACAATGCATTTCTTCAGGAAGCTTGTGCTCTTATTTTTTTGAGTCATAAGCCACCGTTTCATAGACCGGATCACATATATGTATGAAATAAAATTAATAAAATGAATTTGAGCTAATTATTTTCAATTTTCAAGTAATGGCGATTTAGTCCGCACATTCGGGGAACTAAATTCCTAATGCAAGGCTACTCTCCAAAAACTCTGTGTACAGAGATCTTAACTAGTATTACAACGATGCATATACTGAGTAGTATGCCAACTGATATGTTGATGTGGAATATACTAACTAGTATGGCAATTAGTATGATATTGTTGTATATAACAACTAGTATGCTATCTGGTATAATGCTAGCGCAAAGACTGTCTTAATTGGCATAACCCTGATGGATATGCTGACTAGTATGGCATCTGGTATGAAGTTGGTGTATATAATGACTAGTTTGTCAATTGGTATGTTGCTGATGCAGAGACTGGCAATTGATATTTCGTAGGACATCGGCGTGTTAAAAATACCAGTTTCTAATATGGAAAAATTACAGAACTTACACTAGTTGGCATTTCTGGCAAACTAGTGTTCTTCTATTATACAACTAGTTGGTTTGACCGCAGGGTTGCTATAATTTTAAGTGGTAAAATATTGATAGTCAATTAAGGTCTTAAGTCTCGTTTATATAAAATCACTCGTTATATAAAAAAAACAAAAATTCAGAACTCTATTATTATACCCATCTGTGGAACACAAATTCAAAAAAAAAAAAAAACTAGAGCAGTGGAATTAAAAAATTTAATTTTTTTCTTCATTTAACCTTATAGCACAACTGCTGCGTGTATGTAATCCGATGATACAATGTAAACAAATGCATTTCTTTTAATTAGAACATTTACATGTTGTTGGCTTTTGAATAATTCAATTGTAATTAAATATTTATAGTTAGTTATTACTAAATGTGTGCGAATTGAAAAGGAAAAAAAAAAAACTAGTAATCACAAAAAGCCTAATATTATTTTACTATACGGATTTTCTTTCGTGAATTTGAAAATAGCTAATTATAAGGTTTTTAAGCTTAATTGTTGTAAATGAGTACAATTAAAATATAAGTTTGTGTGTAAATAAAAGTTTCAATTATTTACGTATGTACAAATGCCAAATATATGTGAAGTTAATGTATATTTACTGGGACAAATTTCATTAACATTTGGTTTAAAATAAACTGTTCAACCCTATTTCATTATTCAACTTAGCTTAATTATTTCTTTGAATAATTTCTATATAAAAAGTGTTAGGCAATTTTTTTTATAGAAAAAGGCGTGAGTATCAAGTACTCGTGAAGTTTGATGTGCAAACATACAGATGTAAGTCTGGTAGCCAATTTTTTTTTAAGCTAATTAGAGCCTACGTAGGAGTTGAAGTTAAACCGCAACAGAGGTAACTTTACCAGAAACAAATAGTTTCGGGCTTTTTGGCAGGAGCTTCATCGACTTTTTGTCGGGAACAAACGAAACATACAAGATTTTAGATTTCGATAGCTTGCTGCCGATTTGTTATTAGCGTGTCATCGTCTTCTTATTGGTTTCTTAACGTATCGATTCTTGTTATGTGTGTCATCGATTTTATATTGAGGTTTTGAAGGTATGCGTTTCACAATAAACCGATGTTTCGACGTTAAGAATGCATGCTGAAAACAATTGGGCAACAATCCGATAAGAAGTCGATATCCTTTTAATATCAAATCGATCATCGAATAAACTGCTAGCGCTCCGATAACCCATCTATAAGTTTCCGAAAACATATTGAAATCAGTTCGATCAAAACGGAATACTCGTCGATTAATGATTGATTTAATTAAAACAATTTAATTGAATTTAATTTAATTTGAGTACATTTAGTTTAATTTAATTTATTTTAATTTAATTTATTTTATTTTATTTCATTTTATTTTATTATATTTTATTTATTTTATTCTATTGTTTTTGTTTTTATCGGCCTTTTTATAAATGATTCAAGGTTCTATTCGAGGTCAAGACCAGAACAATAATTTTTTTCTAATGATAATTATTGTTATTTTTTAATTTTTCTAAATTTGAAAAATTGTATTTTGTTTTTGGAATAGTAAGTAGAAAATTTTTCAGACAAAAAAATTGAAACGATCAAAAGTCAAGGTTAAACTAAGCCGACCTTAACTGCAGCTTAAATTCACAAAGAAAATTTAAGCAAAAATTTTGCCTTGAATGTGGCTAATTAGAAATAGTTGTCTTAAAGAAAAATTTGATAAATAGCGTTATAAAGTACGATATAAATATATCTTGACAATTACATTAGTAGTATGGTTTCATTTGACTTGAAAAAAGTTTCATTTGAAATGAAAATGGTTTCATTTAAAATGAAAAAAGTTTCATTTGAAATGAAAAAAGGTTCATTTGACTTGAAAAAAGTTTCATTTGAAATGAAAAAGTTTCATTTGACTTGAAAAACGTTTCATTTGACTTGAAAAAAGTTTCATTTGACCTGAAAATGCTATATATACGGATTTCTTAAAAGCGTTTGATAAGGCTAGTCACTCAATATTGATCTCTAAGGTGGCCTGTCTGGGTTTTCACTCAATATTCTTATCTTGGTTAAGATCATACCTTAGATAAAGGAGCTGTGTGGTTGCGATTGACAACACTTACTCAAATTTTTTTATGGCCACCTCTGGCGTGCCACAAGGCAGTATCCTGGGGCCATTGCTGTCGTAATTTTTATAAACGACATTTCGTCCTGCTTCGAGTACTCTAACGTTCTCCTATACACTGACGACTTAAACATTTTCAATTCCATATAAAATTCTTCTGATGTGGAATTGATTCAGTAAGACTTGTGTAGAATAATCTACCGATGAATGTCAAGTCATTCTTTCATGTAACCTTCACTAAATCGCGTAGCCACATTCTCACTTCGTATTCCATTGATGGTGCTCGTCTCTCAACTCTTAGAGAGATGAAGGATTTTGGGGGTAGTTTTCGATTCAAAATTCTCATTTACGACTCAATTAAATACTACTATTGTTAAATCATATTCAGTCTTGGCTTTCATTCGGCGTTGTAGTTCAGATTTCACTGATCCTTATACTCTTAAATTACTGTTGACGTCGCTCGTTCGTTCTAAGCTGGAAAATGCTTGTTTCATTTGGCGACCGTGTAACGAGTGCCATATTATGAGGCTCGAATGGATGCAAAGAACTTTCCTTCGCTTTGTGTTGCGGTCGCTAAAATTTTCTGAACCGATTCCCTCATATGATGCTAGATATGCACTCATAAACCTTCAGTTACTTCAATGCAGAAGAACGATAATTTCTCTCACTTTTGTTTTTGAAATTATTAGTGGTGCGATTGATGCTCCATATCTACTTGAGAGCATCCGCTTCCATGTCCCTTACGGAACTATTCGCAGTAGAGATATCTTTTATAGGGATTTTGTGAGGACCCTCTTTGCCTCTAATGCACCTATGTTTAGGACAATGACAGAAGATAATAGTATCTAAGTTTTTCAGCCATTGATTTCTCCTTGCAAAACCCATGTTCAAAACACTTCCAACCGATATAGTTTCATAGTGAGTTAAGTTTTTGGTATACTTGTTATCTATGTAGTCTGTAAATTTATTGTTACTAGAACGTTAATGTTTTAATCAATTCATAAGTTAACCAAATCATTATAAGTCTACAATTGTTATCTAGTCTGTAAGGTTTGTAATAACATAGACTGAACAAAATAAATAATACTGTTTATATCAGTAATAAAAATCACGCATTTGCCCATGTTTGCTCTAGCTCTTTTTTCTAATAAAACAGCAGTGTATAATCTCTTGCACTTGCATGCTGAATTGCGTATATACTCAAACGCTTAAATATATATGTATTAGGTATACAAACAAGCTATCATTACAGAATCTGCCTTGATGAGGTAGAAGAGGAGTCGATGCATCTTTTTATTTCCAATTGTCAAGGATTGCAGACAAGATGATTCAGATTTCTGATATTACTGAATCTTTCACACTTTATTGAGTGTATATGGAAGAGCAGACAGTTTAGTGAAAAACTAATAGGACAGCATCTGGTCAGCGAGGATATTCACAAAAAAATAAAAATTTATTTTCATGCCACTGAGCATAAACGGAAGAGGGTTCTTATATTGTAGGAGCCTTTGAATATTCGCAAATATAGTGACAGCATTTATTATGGTTGCGGTGCGCAAAGCCCGCAGTCTTGAAAACAGAACTTTCACCCTTATCTCACGCCACCTTTCTTTATACGAAAGTATATGATTTTCCTTAAATTAAGACATGGAGATAATGTGATTTTCAAATAATTTTTTTTTTTGGTATTATACAGGCTGAACGCTGAAGTCAGTCTACATCAAAATGGCTTGCTATTCTGTGTAAGAAACTTATAAATAATTAAATAAAATCACGACATAAAAAAACTCAAGTAGCTGTAGATGCCCACAATCAAAGAAGTTGAAAGTGGGTTATAGAAATTGAAAATAACAAGTAAAACTTAAGCATATAATGAAGTTAAAAAAAAAAGTATGCCAACTTACTTCCTCCCAACACAGGAAAGAACAACAGACAAAACGGAACTTTTAATAATTCATAAAGAAAATGAAAAATACAAATAGCAATGAAAATGAAAATGGAAGCACAAACTTGCACACCGACAAAAATAAAAAGATTAAAAAGGTACACTTGAACAATACCAAATTGGCTAATGGGGATGGTAAGAAAAAATTAAAAACAAAAAACGAGCAACAAACCAAACACCGGTTGACTGCAACAGGACGTGGAGGACTTGCGACAGCCTTAAAGGAAGAGAAGCGGTTAGACAGTCAGCGAAAAGAGCAATAAAAACTTTAGTATGTAAAAAACAAACAACAAATAGAACAAGCAATAATAATCACAAGTCGGCAAATTACACGGGAATGTAACGTAAATTAAATCAAACACTTAAGAGGAAAAGCTTGTGCAAGGTAAGAGCGAAAACGAGTAGAGAACTAGTAAGGAAGGTTAATTTCGGGTGTAACCGAACATTACATACTCAGTTGAGAGCTATGGTGACAGCATAAGGGAAAATAACCATGTACGAAAATGTACCGAGGGAAACCCTGGAATGTGTTTGTATGATATGTGTATCAAATGAAAGGCATTAAAGAGTATATTATGAGAGAGTGGGCCATAGTTCTATAGGTGGACGCCATTTAGGGATATCGCCATAAAGGTGGATCAGGGTTGACTATAGAATTTGTTTGTACGATACGGGTATCAAATGAAAGGTGTTAATGAGTATTTTAAAAGGGAGTAATCCTTAGTTCCATAGGTGGACGCCGTTTCGAGATATCTCCATAAAGGTGGACCAGGGGTGACCCTAGAATTTGTTTGTACGATATGGGTATCAAATTAAAGGTATTAATGAGGGTTTTAAAAGGGAGTGGTTGTATTTGTATAGGTGGTCGCCTATTCCAGATATTGCCATAAAGGTGGACCAGGGGCGACTCTAGAATATGTTTGTACGAGGTGGGTATCAAATGAAAGGTGTTAATGAGTATTTTATAAGGGCGTGGGGCTTAGTT
This sequence comes from Eurosta solidaginis, assembly GCF_040869045.1. NCBI lineage: Eukaryota > Metazoa > Arthropoda > Insecta > Diptera > Tephritidae > Eurosta > Eurosta solidaginis. The sequence continues at coordinate 124,863 of NW_027137041.1, read as the reverse complement.
CTATAGGTGAACGCCTTTTCGAGATATCGCCATAAAGGTGGACCAGGGGTGACTCTAGAATGTGTTTGTACGATATTAGTATCAAATTAAAGGTATTAATGAGGGTTTTAAATGGGAGTGGTGGTAGTTGTATAGGTGGTCGCCTATTCGAGATATTGCCATAAAGGTGGACCAGGGGTGACTCTAGAATATGTTTGTACGAGATGGGTATCAAATGAAAGGTGTTAATGAGTATTTTATAAGGGCGTGGGGCTTACTTCTATAGGTGGACGCCTTTTCGAGATATCGCCATAAAGGTGGACCAGGGGTGACTCTAGAATTTGTTTTTACGATATTGGTATCAAACTAAAGGTATTAATGAGAGTTTTAAAAGGAAGTGGTGGTAGTTGTATATGTGAAGGCGTTTTCCAGATATCGACCAAAATGTGGACCATGGTGACCCAGAACATCATCTGTTGGATACCGCTAATTTATTTATATATGTAATACCTGCCAAGATTTCAAGGGTTTTTTATTTTCATCCTTGTTTTCGTATTTGGTATAGAATTATGGCATTTTTTTCCATTTTTCTTATTTTCGATATCGAAAAAGTGAGCGTGGTCATAGTCGGATGTCGTTCATTTTTTATACCAAGATAACGTGAGTTCAGATACGTACGTGAACTAAGTTCAGTAAAGATATGTCGATTTTTGCTCAAGTTATCGTGTTAAGGCCATGTGGAAGGACAGACGGACGACTGTGTATAAAAACTGGGCGTGGCTTCAACCGATTTTGCCCATTTTCACAGAAAACAGTTAACGTCAGAAAAGCTATGCCCCTACCTAATTAATTTAATTTAAAAGGATTGGTAAATTTTTGTTCGACTTATGGCATTAAAAGTATCGTAGACAAATTAAATGAAAAAGGGCGGAGCCACGCCCATTTTGAAATTTTCTTTTATTTTTGTATTTTGTTGCACCATATCATTACTGGAATTGAATGTTGACATAATTTACTTATTTACTTTAAAGATACTTATTAAATTTTTTGTTAAAATTTTACTTTAAAAAAACTTTTTTTTAAAGTGGGCGTGGGATTTCTCCGATTTTGCTAATTTTTATTAAGCGTACATATAGTAATAGGAGTAACGTTCCTGCCAAATTACATTATGATATTTTCAACGACAGCCAAATTACAGCTTGCAAAACTTTTAAATTACCTTCTTCGCTGCAAGTAAAATATTTGCCATTTAAATTTACTGTAAATTTGTTAAGTATATGCCAAGTGCAAGCAAATACTTCAGAAGATTTCTTATTATATGCATACTGATATAATGTAATAATATAAGTGTATGGGTGGAGCTTTGATTATTACCTGGTTGCTCGAATAAGATCATGGGAACTAGTATGGGGAATCGATTCGCAGAGGACTATTGTGGGTATGAAACAGACTTTAGTGTCATTTATCATATGAAATTATGAGTATTTGGAACTTTGAATAAGAAGAAAGGGGCATAATTACCAAATGTTGTGAAATTGTAAAAACACATGTTTATTTCTCAAAATATAATAAAGTAAAATTATTAAAATTGTGGTAAAATTAAAACTAAGCAGTTAGGTTGCACTTAACTTATGGCGTTTCCCTTAGGTAAGGATATGTTTAATTGGGCGGTTTATGAGGACCCCACATAGACTGGATGAGTCCGTAGTATTACCAGAAGTTTATTTAACGACCTAACTAAAAACCCTATCAAAACAAAGCATATGTAATAAAAGAACTCCGTCCTCTTGGCAAATACTAGAAGCTTTCCCAGGACCTATGCCACTTGCAGCTTCTAGATCTGGCAGCTGTATCACTCCTGATAGCCTGGCAAGCTCAGAGCATGAACACAAAACGTGCTCGGTCATTTCCTCTTCCATCCCGCACTTCCTACATCTGATATCACTGGCCAAGCCTTATGTAAAGGCATGTGACGCCAGAAGCCAATGTTTAGTCAGAATTCCCGTCATGAGTCTACAGTACTCTCTTTTTAATGCTAGAAGCTACTTTCTTAGTCTTCGGTTGTAAGACATACGCATGATCTTTGCTACTTTAGAACCCCGCGATTGGATCCACACATTCACCGCATGGTCGATCATGTAAAATTTTCGCCTTCTCTTCATTTCACCCAAGCTAATTGGGACAATCTTAAAGGAACGCGGCCTTTTTAGTTAGTTCTTCCGCTTTTTCATTTTCATCTAATCCCATATGCCCTGGGACCCATATAGATGTATGCTTCTAGTCCCTACTCTCCTTCAGGAATTGCTAATACTCTAGCATACTTTAAGATTATTGCCTTAATTGCTGCTTGGTTGTCAATATAAAAGTTAACACGGCTTCTGTTTAAGCTATTCGTTTCCAGTGTTTCTGCTACGTTGTTTACGGCTAATACTTCCGCTTGGAAAACCCTACAGTGATCTGGCAGCTTGTAGGATTTCCGGATCAGCACAGTATACCGCAGACAGATAATTAATTAAAATTATAAATGTGGAGCTAAAATTTAAGCTTAGCAGTTTCCCCCACTTTCGCGTTTGTGCTCCTGTTCCTATATATTGCTGGGGAAAATATTTAAGCATCAAATAATATATGCTTGTAAAAAGCAAAAAAAAAAAAAAACCCTGCAAAAATAAAACAAAAAAATTTAGGACAATTAAACACAATATCATATACATACATTTTATTATGACTACCAATAAACCTAATTTTATGAGAACAATAATGAAATTGTCCAGAGTTCGTCTCGAAAAAATCCTTAAAGGACTCCGAATAAGGGCCAACGATTCGAATCGTCGACGATCAAAAACATATCTCAAAATGGTGCCAAAATAGTTCCAGAACTATCCTAAAATGCTTTTGAAATATTCCCGAATACAATTTCGAAATAGCTTGGAAATGATCCAAAAAAATATAAGGGGTTCATGCCAAAGTGATCACCATTAGTGATCAGCATTAGTAAATTATTCCGAAATAAATGGTCCGAAAATTTTCTCGAAAATATTCAAAATACGATCCTGAAATTGTCAAAAAAAAATCGTGTTTAAATGATACCAAAAGAATTCTAAAATAGCCCTGGAATGATTCTGGAGATAAAACTGAAATTATACTGAAATTTCCCGCAATTTGTCTTGAAACGGAACGCAGCATGGCATCAAAATAGTTTCGCAATGAGGCGGAAAACTACCTTAAGACGGCTTGGAAACTGTTCTGATATGATTCCAAAATATTCCGAAAACTAAGTCGAAATTAACCTTAAATTATGCCGAGATGATCCCAAAAGAGTCGTGAAGTCCAAAACAAAAACACAAAACGAACCCGAAATAGAGCTGAAAGAACCCTCAAAATAGCCATGAAACTGTCATTTTGTAGTCCTGAAATAAATTTTCATCTTAGATGTTAGATTTCCATAAGTTGATGTACTTTAAGAGACAATAGTCTCACATGTACAAAATCAATGAAATAAACTTGAAACTTGAAAATGGTTGCGAAACCAATCACAGTATACCCCCTACATTATTCGGGAATGGTCACGAAAATCATCACGTAAACGCCAAAAAAAGGCCAATTTTGAATTGTTTCTGAAATGATCGCGAATTAGCTATGAAATAATCCCAGCCAGGACTCAACGTGATCCGTGTTAGTTCCGGAACGAAGACGCTATTATCCCGAAAACGATACAGAATTGATCCAGAATATGTAACATAATGGTCTTTGTTAGGCATCAGTAAGCTTGTGGTATTTTTATGTGAGCAAATTTTCTAGTCGACTTTTTGACGTTCAATCACGAATATTAATTTTGGTTAAGCTTTTGATGTTCGTAGGTTTACGGAAGAATGCCATTCCTACGTTTCTGTAGTTTTCATAAATTTTTCTTTATTTAGTCATACTAGTAGATCCTGGTTGCTATTGTTCTAGTTGTAGCGATAAGGATACTCCGCGAAGGTTTTGGGGAGTATTATCGATGTGGATAGTAATTTGCCGGATGCGAATCAGGCAAATTCGGGTACCAACTACTATTAAGGTGCTAGCCGAACCATCTCGGGATTGATTTAATATGAACACATGAAACCCTCTAGGCTATCCCGCCCTCCAACCCTTAGATTCATGATGAAATCGGGGTCGCCAAAGCATCGGCTGCTAAAGAAACAGGCTTCGCCACGCATACATAAGTGAGGTTGGGTTGGATCCTGGTTTATTAAATTATCTTATTAATATTATGTATGCGAAAGTTTGGATGTTTGGACGATTGAGACTCAATCACTCAAGAGCGGCTTGACGGATTCAGATGAAATTTGGATACCTGTGCCAATAATTTGGAAAGACCTACTATATTTTTGAAAAAGGGACAGCCTAGGAACCCCCTAGGAATACATATAATCTAATTATATTTCTTCGTCTTTGTGACTGAGTCGCGTAGGACGGCTACACGGATTTTGGGACACAGATAGACAATAGTCTACTGGCTAAAAACGATCTGTGGTGCTCTCCTTCTCCTCCCGCCATCTCCCTCCTTCAATTGCTTTTATTAGCACGCTTTTATTAGCTTTACCTGTATGTTTGTTTGTTTATAACTCTTCATTCGGTTCAACGCGCCTGCTGCCTTATTAAAATGCTTTTATAATTAGCTTCACCTTATATGTAATCCCTTCGGGGTCTTTTTGGGATCGTTCTGGATGATTTTCGGGATTCGTCCGGGATCCCGTCAGTGTCATTTCGGGACTTTTAAGGAATCCCATCAGAGTCATTTTGGAATTTTTCCGGACTATTTCGGGATCATTTGGGGGCCTTTCCGGCATCATTTCTGGATGATTTTCAGGGGTCAGGGTCATTTTGGGACTTTTTCTGAACTATATCGGGTTCATTTGATATATTTGTCATTATTTATCATTGTCGATATTTTGACTCAATTCTGAAGTCATCTCATTTGCACTGGGTCTAACAGGTCCCTTCTATAGTTCCTCAAATCTATATATATAAAAAGAAGTGTACATTTTGATTGTCACTCCATAACTTGAGAACGACTCGGCAGATTGCCATGAAATTTTTAGGAAAGATACAGGAAATAGAGATGGTGGTTAATTTATTTTGAAATCCCAAATCGGTTTATAAAAATCAAATTCTGTGTGTGTGTGTGTTCGCTAAGGAAACGTATTTCCCAATCAATCATCACCAAATTTTGGTTATGGGTTCCTTCGATCAACGGGAAGGCTTTAGGCTAAAAATAATTTCGATATATATAAGGGGCGTGGCACCTCCCATACAAATGGAATCTTTTTGGTACTGCATACCTTTGAAGGTATACATGCCAGAACATTGAAATTCAGTAAGGAGTTATATGAGGTCAATCCCTAACACCACCAAGAAAAGGCGGAATTAGGAAAAAGGGGGCGTGGAACCTCCCATACAAATGGAATCTTTGGTACTGCATAACTTTGAAGGTATACATGCCAGAACATTGAAATTCAATGAGGAGTTATATGAGGCAATCGCTAACACCACCAAGAAAATGCGGAATTTGGAGAAAGGGGGCGTGGCACCTCCCATACAAATGGAATCTTTGGTACTGCATACCTTTGAAGGTATACATGCCAGAACATTGAAATTCAGTAAGGAGTTATATGAGGTCAATCCCTAACACCACCAAGAAAAGGCGGAATTAGGAAAAAGGGGGCGTGGAACCCCCCATTCAAATGGAATCTTTGGTACTGCATAACTTTGAAGGTATACATGCCAGAATATTGAAATTCAGTAAGGAGTTATTTGAGGTCAATCCTTAACACCAGCAAGAAAATATGGAATTGGGAAAAAGGGGGCGTGGCACCTCACATACAAATGGAATATATTATACTGCATATATCTGGATGTCGTAATGGTAGCATAATTAAAATTGGTAAGGATCTATGTGACGTTAAGTCCTAAAACCTTCAGTAAAATGTAGAATGGGGAAAAACTATGGCTGCCGTACAAACTTAAGTTATTTTAACACCTAAAGTTTGACTGCATTGTTGAGTTTAGCTGTTATGCCTTTTGGACGTTTAGTAATCTGCCGCTGTTAAAAAAATTGTTTAGCTTCAGTCTATCTACATCTTCTATAAAAATCAAATTCTGTGCGTGTGTTCCCTATGAAAACGTGTTTGCTATACTTCGATCATCACCAAATTTTGGTTCGAGGTTCCTTCGATCAAGACGAAAGTTTTTCATATTTCAGAATTAAGAATTTTTAATTTAAATGTTTTTGTTTTTTGGCTATGCGAAAGAACTATCATAGCTCCCAAAAATGATCATGTTAACAAAATCAATGATCGCTTTCAAAGTCAATTTCCTGGTGTAGTGACGAAATATAAAACGATCGACACAGTTACAGATGAAGATAAAATTGTGAATTATCCAAATGAATTTCTATACTCCTTAGAACCAAAAGGAATGCCTACGCATATATCAACTTTGAAAATTGGCTCACCAGTCATGCTTCTTCGGAATGTAATCAAAGCAACAATCGTCAGCGATAAAAGCACTACAATAATATAAAATAAGATACAATAAGATATAAGAATAAAATGTTTTAACAGAAAATTTCACCAAATATGCGTACAAAATTTACTTCAATTTACAGAACAATAAATTAAATTATCAACAAACAAAACAGAAAAAATAACGCAACATCCATTCGATCTCGGGTGTTACAACGTGCGCCTGGTAAAACTAGTTTTTGATAAAAATGAATGGCATTGAAAGTTTTTTTTAAAACATATGCTGAATCCAGCCACTGAGGCATGTCAGACGATGTAGTTCTTGCATAAAATATCCTTAAAATTTCACAATTGCTTACTATTCAAAATCTTTCAGCCGTAAGCGCTTATTAAAAAATTCAAAGCCCATCAAAATACCAATAAATCACAGCTAATAAAATTTTCGCTGGTAAGCAACATGCTTTGAAACTCAAATATATTTGTAAGTAAAGATATCCCTCTCTACTATATACATAACTTAATCCACTGGATATTTACTACTTGCAATACATATTTGCATCCCACTTGCGTTGCCATGCCGAAATAGCTTATGCATATGGTTGTATGTGTGTATATAAAAACACATGAAATAAACACAATCAAAATGGCTCATAATAATATGTATGCACTCATATGTGCAATAATGATCTTGCATACAAACACATCATAAGCACTTCAACATATCAAAATATACATTTAATATAATTCTTTCTTGAATGTTGATAGTCTGTTGCAGTCTGTGTCGTGCTGTACGTGTTTGCTGCACAGTTTACAAAAATTGATTGAGCAGCGGTGGCAAAAAGAAAACAAAATAGAAGTTACCAAAACTATACAAAAATTGCGTACATACGTACTAAAGCTGGGTAATGGCGCGGTTTCTTGAGTGTTTATATAGTTTTTGATAAAAAAAAAATCTTCATCACTTGCTTTTGATCTACAACTGACATCCACAAAAAAGGTCGCAGCCTTCCTTATTTCATGCGTCATGTGTAATTTGTTAAAATCTTTTTAAAACGCATCTTTCAGAGCTGCAATATTATATCGAAGTATACGGAAGTTATATACCAATATCGTCATAAATTCATTATTCTCCTAATAATTTTCTCTTTGGTGTTTCTTTGTAATTGTTTGTTTGAGTCGCTGTCTTGAAAATGTACCTTCGAAAATGTGATTAAATTTGATTTTACCCTATTTCAGAAAAAATTTCAGAATAAATTATATCCAATTGAGGTGGGATGGTCTTGGTAAAATTTTGTCGTCGTAAGAGACTAAAAGTTTACCTAAAAATTTACTTTAAACTTCGTAAGCTATTCGCCCAAACATTTTCATCTTTGACAAATTTTTTTCTAGAATTGTCATGGGCCCAATAAATTTCTTCAAACCTGAATTCATCTGCCAAGAACTCAAGAGGAAAATTCGTTAAATAATTTACTAAAATTAGCTAAATCGTCACAGAAATTTTCATAGCCAAAGATTTCCCCAGAAAATTAAGGCAGCAATTAAATTTTTGTTTTTTATACCCAGCTGTAAATATTGAGATATCTTCACCAAGTTTGGTACGCGAGCTTATATGGACCCAGATTGGCATTGAAAACCGCGCCCACTTTTATATATATAACATTTTGGAAAACACAAGAAACCTGATTATTTAGTAAATAATACACCTAGATTGTTGAAATTTGACGTGTGGACTAATATTGAGACTCTTTATAAAAATTTGAAACACTTGTGATAAAATCAATTTCACAAATATTATTAATCATAAATCAAAAATCGTTAAACCTATCATAACAAAATTCAGCAGAGATGTTGCATTTACTATAAGGAATGCTTTGAAGAAAAATTTACGAAATCGGTTAAGGACCACGCCCACTTTTATGTAGAAGATTTTTAAAAGGATCGTGGATGAACAAAATAAGCTATATCTTTGCAAAAAGAGCTTTATATCAATGGAATTTCATTTCCCAAGTGGATTGATAACAAGAAATGGTAAAACCTCAAATCTTAAAAAATGGGCGTGGCACCGCCCCTTTTATGACTAAGCAATTTTCTATGTTTCGGGAGCCATAACTCGAAGAAAAATTAGTTCAGAATAGAACCACATGTATATGTATTATTGTGATGCCTTATAACACTATTAAGCACACAAAACAAACAACAAAAGCATTGCAAGTGTAATATTCGGTTTCACCCGAACTTAGACTTCCTTACTTGTTTTTAAATAACAATAATAATAACTATAACTTCCGCTATATACCTTTGAGAAGATTTGAGCCGAGCTCCTCCAAATAAGTTTCCTTCTTCCTTCAATTCATTTCTCTCCAATTTTATAACACTCTGTTTTTGTAGCCATCAGTTGGTTTCTTTTTCGTGATTACTTTCTGGTTAATAGACGGCGACTTATAGTCATTAAATTAATTAATATTAAAAAGATGCTTAAAGATTCTCAGAGTGCGACCATCTTCTTCCTAGTATACCTCCAGACATCGCCTAGGGCAAACACTGCCAGAAGCGCAAGCAGAGACAGCTAGTCTAAGCTAAACTTGTAAAACGAAAATGTTGCCAATGACCCATGCCTGCTCCCAGATCTCGACTCTACGAGTTCAGATAACAGGCTTTTGCCAACGTTGATATGTGACAAGTAGACATGAACATCACCACGAGAGCTTACGAATAAACACTGTAATGGGTATGTTTGGATAGAAGAAATAGCAGACATAAAGCATACATTTAAAAGCAATAAGGGCAACCCCTGCTTAATTCATACAAAACTGCTCTTGCTTTAGGTAAATGCATGCAAATGCCAGGTATTCGAGTTAAGACACTCTCTGAGCATTAGAATACAAAAACTAAAAAGCCACTATTATCAGTAGCGGAAGCGAAAATGAAACGAACATCGACAACATTGTTGCAAGGGCCAAGTAGGTCTAGGGTACTAGAAGTTCGGCGGCGAGGAGTTGGAAAGGCGCATGCAGCAGCTTCTTAGCAAAATATGGGCGGACGAAAGCATGCCCGACGGTTGGAATCTAAGTGTTCTTTGCCCAGTCCACAAGAAGGGGGATACTGCAAAATGCACCAACTATCGTGGAATCAGCCTTCTTAATATCGCATATAAGGTCCTTTCAAGTGTATTGTGCGAAAGATTGAAGCCCACCGTGAACCGGCTGATTGGACCTTATCAGTGCGGCTTCAGACCTGGTAAATCTACCATCGACCAGATTTTCACAATGCGCCAAATCTTGGAAAAAACCCGTGAAAAGAGAATCGACACACATCACCTCTTCGTCGACTTTAAAGCCGCCTTCGGCAGCACGAAAAGGAGCTGCCTATATGCCGCTATGTCTGAATTTGGTTTCCCCGCAAAACTTATACAGCTGTGCAAAATGACGTTGAGCAACACCATCAGCTCAGTCAGAATTGGGAAGGGCCTCTCCGAGCCGTTCGAAACTAAATGAGGTTTCAGACAGGGTGACCCCCTATCGTGCGATTTCTTTAATTTGATGCTGGAGAAAATTATACTAGCTGCAGAACTTAACCGCACTGGAACAATATACTATAAAAGCGTGCAATTACTGGCATATGCTGATGACATTGATATCATCGGCCTAAACACCCGCGCTGTTAGTTCTGCTTACTCCAAGCTGGAAAAAGAAGCGGTAAAGATGGGTTTGATGGTGAATGAGGACAAAACGAAGTACCTGCTGTCATCAAGCAAAGAGTCAACGCATTTGCACCTTGGCGACCACGCTACTGTTGGCAGCCATAATTTCGAAATAGTAAAAGACTTCGTTTATTTGGGAACCAGCATCAACACTAGCAACAACATCAGCACTGAAATCCAGCGAAGAATCAATCTTGCCAATAAATGCTACTTTGGACTAGGTAGGCAATTGTAAAGTAAAGTCCTCTCTCGGCGAACGAAAATCATACTCTACAAGTCACTTATCGTACCCGTCCTGCTATATGGGGCAGAAGCATGGACCATGACAACAGCAGATGAAGCGGCTTTGGGAGTGTTCGAGAGAAAAGTTCTTCGAAAGATTTATGGACCTCTACGCGTTGGCGATGGCGAGTACCGAAGAAGATTTAATGATGAGCTGTACGAGCTATACACAGACATCAACATAGTTCAGCGAATTAAAACGCAGCGGCTGCGCTGGCTAGGCCATGTTATGCGAATGAAAGATGATGCTCCGGCCAAGAAAGTGTTTCTATCGGAACCCGCCTATGGAAGCAGAGGTAGAGGGCGGCCCCCACTCCGTTGGAAGGACCAGGTGGAAAACGATTTAAACTCCCTTGGTGTAACCAATTGGCGCCGGTTGGCGGAGCGAAGGAGCGACTGGCGCGCCTTGTTGGACGGCCATAACCGTTTAGACGGTTAAGCGCCAATTAAGTAAGTAAGCAAGTACTAGAAAGTACTAAAAAAGATAAAACCCATTAAGCAATTTTCCTTACACAGAAAACCTAGTAGGATAGTGTAGGATAGTGGAGAACAGACTAGTCCATTTGAAGAACCACAGACGTGGTCACACCAGATTTCCAACTTATATGGCAGATGGTATCCCAGCGGAAGTTCGACATCAATATTAGAACATCTCTTAAAACTATACATTGTAGCCGCTATAGAACAAGCAGCAAATCTTTAGGCAGGGGTGACAAAAGGTCAAGCCCCATAATATCAATTAACCTTATGAGCACTTTAAATGGTTTAAAGTCCGATGAAGTAATGACCTTATAAAGTGGTCACAACGTCGAATTTCAATTGGTTACAATGTCAACGATATTAGCATTATAACCATCCCGCATTTGCGAAATGGTCATGAAGTTACTTTGCCATGTTAACAACTATTGAATTACAGTTACTTTATTGTTTTCGCTATATTTTTTCAAGTTTTCGGATATGGCGCACCTTTTCCTATATTTTATCTTCATTCTAGTGAAAAATCGGATAAAATACTGAAATATCACTCGCAGATTTAATGTGGTTATATTAATCGTTTCCGAGATGCTCGAGCCAGTACCTGAATGGTGCATTGTTACGGGAACATACCGGATCTGTAACCGGCAAAGAACCATCAACATCGATAACACTCCCCAAAACCTTCGGGGAGTGTCTTTATCGTTAATTTTTTGCTATTTTAGACTTAAGAAACGCTTTCACCAGTGCGAAGTGGGCAAACATATTAACCGTCATCTTGTAACGGTTGCAAATCATATGGTATCAACAGCCCGTGGAGTTACTTCAGAGTGTGTTGTATCACTCAGGTACCATTTAAGTTACATGTAACAGAAGGATCAATTCGTAGTTCGTCTCCAAATGCTCGCCATGGAACCAATAACAACATAATGCTATCGCCTCAGAAATGTGGAAATATATTAACAACTTTCTATACCCACCCACGAAACAAATGAAAATCTGATTGACTTTATTCCTAGTGTGAGGAAAAATGTTTACATAAGATAAGCGTAAAAAATACTATAGATTTGCAAATTTAACTGTTAACACCTCTACGCGACAGTGCACTGCGTTACCCAGAGTTAATACACACAAAGCATTGCGGCGGATCGAAAGCAGATACCATGGCGTATGCGTAACTATTTTGGTAATGTATATAGGAGGAAAAATTTGCAATAAAATGAAATATGAGTTACACACACATACATATTCGTATATGCAATATATTATACATACTTACATACGCTTACATGAGTGAAGCTGTTTGTAATGCAAGCGCTTTGAAATAAATGTACACACTTGCATCTGCATGCACATAGCAGCGTTTGATTTGCCTGATCAACTACCCAGCCTGCACCAGTGGCACGTAGTAAAACGAGCTTGGCAGAATGATGCAGCGGCAAACACGTTTTCTATCGATGTAATCACCGTATAAGCTATTGAGTTAGCTGTATTTCATCAAATAACCGTGCTGCACACATGCAGTTTTTAGCCGAAAGCATTACGACACAAAAGAAAATTCAGCAAAAAAAATAAACAGCAGAAAATAAAATTTCTTTAAAAGAAAAACCCTTTTAGAATATTATAAAACTTTTTTTCGTGGACGTATTGTTTGAAAGTTTGATATAGATACAATCTTTATTTTAAAATATACATACATGCACATATAAGTATTTTTTATTTTTCCTATTGAAGCCGGTTTGCGAGAGAGCAAGTAATTATACCTTTCATGAACATGGAATGGTATATTAACTTTAGTGCGATGTAGATAAGATAGACTCACCATTAAGTATACCGAATTGATCAGGGCGACGAACTGAGTTGATATAGCCATGTCCGTCGGTCAATCGCCCGTCTGTCCGTCCGTCTGTCTGTTTGAACGCAAATTAGTCCCTCAAATTTTGAGATATCTCAATGAAATTTGGCACAAGGATGTATTTTTGTATTATATTAGACATTTGTAGGATCCGGTACGATCGGACCACTATCACATATATCTCCCATACAACCGATCGTTCAGATAAGACGATTTTGGTCATACCTGCCGCAATTTGGAAAGTATAAACGTGAAACTCGGTGATATATATTCTAATATATCAGAGAAGGTATTCTGAGAAAATCACTTTGATCGGAGATATATATAGTATACTAGCAGACCCGGCAGACGTTGTTCTGCCCTAAATTTGGCCTAACTGCATAAATTTTAATAAGCTTTTTCCGTCTAACTCTGTCCTACACCTCTACACTTTTTCCGTATCTTTTTATTCACTCCTCCCTCCATCTTTTTCGCTTCATCTCCATCTTCGTCTCATTCTATCTCTTTCTCATTCTCCTTCTCTCTTTTCTCTTCTCTCAAGTTTTTCTCCTTCTTCTTCATCTCTTACTGCCAGTCCCAGAGGGTGGTATGGATTTTGTTCCAGTCCCATTCCGAGTCTCAGTCCCAGTCCCTCTCTGCGTCTCAGTCTCAGTCCCAGTCCGCCTCTGGTATACTTCCCGAAAAAAGGCATCGTAAATACTAATATAGGCAAATTTTTATACGAAATTTCAGGCAAATCGAATAGGACGTATGTAAAGAGGTATGTGAGTATTATAAATTCTTCTCTTTATTTCGGCTTCGCATGCATATTTATGAGTTTTGCCATGTTGATGCGATTAAATCGAATATCACAATGAACTTTAGAGCTCTCAGCAACAGCTTTCATTTGATATCCATAATACACACACATTCTAGGGGATCCGGGTCCATGTTTTGGCCTATATCTCGAGGCCCTAGTCACTCAGCGGTGTAATAATTTCTCTGTATTATAGCTCTCAGCAACAGCTTCAATTTGATACCCATAATATAAAACATAATTAATTTGTTTATTGGCCGTTAATGAATAAATATATATATTATTCTGTTTTATGAGCTCTAGGCTCATCCGTTAAGTAGGTTAAGCAAAATATTTGTGTCCTCCGTTTTTATTATCGCGAACAAATCATCTACATATTTCGTAAGCATTCGTGGTTTGTTCGGCGCCTCCATTTCATCGGATACCACCGATCGATTAAATTTACTATTGAAGTAGAAAGGGACGGAAAAATACCTTTTCTGGACACCCTAGTGATTAGGAGGAACAACCAATTACCATTAGACTGGTACAAAAAACCTACTGCATCCGGCAGACTGATTAACTTCAACTCACAGCATGATAGAGGAGTAATAGTGAACACGGCCAATAATTTCGTGAGACGAGTTCTCTCAATTAGTGATAGAATTTACCATACCAAAAATATTAAACTTATAAAGGATACCCTCGAAAAGAACATTAAATTAGTGAACAAACTTATATATAATTATTACTCGCGTCTAGGTAAAGATAATAAGGAGAAAAATCAAAATGCCAAAATCTTCAAATCCGTCACATATATCCCTGGGCTTTCAGAAAGGATCAAACATTCAAAAATGTATGATATGGATAATGTTCAGCTAGCATTTACCTACACCAATTCTTTAAAAAAGGTGTTCAGCAGATTAAAAGACCCAATACCAATACAAGAAAAATCGGATGTTGTTTATAGGATTCCTTGCAACGGCGACGGGTCCCACGTATGCGAGAAAGTATATATGGGTACTACAAAATCAAAACTGAAGACAAGGATATCCGCTCACAAATCCAATATAAAATTATGGAACAATTTTTCTGACAACAAAACGGCTCTATCATCTCATTGTAAGGATACCGGACATTACCCGGATTTCGAAAATATCAAAATTTTGGAAGAGGAGAAAAATTATCATAAGCGTTTTACTTTAGAAATGCTTCACATAGTGAACACCCCTAATGATAGAAGGATGAATTTTAAGGCTGACACGGATCATTGTGCTTACGCCTACCGCAACCTGATTTTAAAGCACAATCAATACTCTTGATAAAATAAAACAAAAATAATAACAATTTGCTCCATTCTCTGCACATGCACACTCATGTAGTTTCTGTGCTTTGGTACAATAACTATACACCTGATTACTTGTATGCATACCTACAGTATTATTATTTTCGCCGCTTGCCATATTATTGTTGTAAATTTTTCTCAAATTTTGTTTAGATTTGATTATCTACATGTTTACACTCTCTGTTTATTTTTTCGTTGGTTCCGATAATCACTTTTCTTCATAATTTTTAGTCTTTGCATCACAGCGGAACATGTAAGTCGCGCTTATGCATTATGTTTAAGTAGATTAACATGTTTTTATGTGAAATATAATATGTTTAAGTGATGTATATGTTTTTTATGTGTAATTGAATGTGTGTTTTTATTGTTTTTTATTACAGTCCTGACGATGATCTCAGATTGAGATCGAAATATCGAAATTAAATACATATAAGCAACAAACGGAGTTGTTTTATTTAAAACAGGCCTAGAGCTCATAAAACAGAATGATATATATACATAATATAAACCCACATTCTAGGTGTATCCGGGTTCATATTTTGGAATATATCTCGAGATCGTAGTAACCCAGTTGTATGAAAACTATCCTGTACTATAGCACTCATCAACAGTTTTCATTTGGTATCCATATTGTATAAACACATTCTAGGGGTGCCCGGGCGATAATTCATTACCAAGAACGGATAAACCGATGAAACTTGTTAGGTGGGTTGAGCTTATGACGTAGAATAGAAAATTAGTAAAATTTTGGACAATGGGCGTGGTACCACCCACTACTGAAAGAAGGTAATTTGAAAGATTTGCAACACGTAATTTGGCAGTCGTTTAAGATATCATGATGAAATTTGGCAAGAGCGTTACTCCTATTCCTTTAAGTGTGCTAAATAAAAATTAGCAAAATCGGATGACGAACACGCCCACTTTACAAAAAAAAATTTTTTTTAAGTCAAATTATAACAAAAAATTTAATATCAAATTATGTCAACATTCAACTCCAGTAATAATATGGTGCAACAAAATACAAAAATAATAGAAAATTCCAAAATGCGCGTGGCACCGTTTTTATTTAATTTGTCTCGAATACTTTTAATGCCATAAACCGAACAAAAATTTACCAACCCTTGTGAAATTTGGTAGGAACATAGATTCTATGACGATAACTGTTTTCTATGAAAATGGGCGAAAGCGGTTGAAGCCACGCCCATTTTTTATACACAGTCGACCGTCTGTCTTTCCGCTCGGCCGTTAACACGATAACTTGCGCAAAAACGATATATCTTAACTAAACATAGTTCACGTACTTATCTGAACTCGATATCGAAAATTACGAAAAATTAAAACAAAAATGCCATAATTCTATACCAAATATAAAAAAAGAGATGAAACATTGTAATTGCATCGGTTTATTGACGCAAAATATAACTTTAGAAAAAACTTTGTAAAATGGGTGCGACACCTTCCATATTAAGTAGAATAAAATGAAAAAGCTCTGCAGGGCGAAATCAAAAGCCCTTGAAATCTTGGCAGGAATACTGTTCGTGGTATTACATATATAAGTAAGTATATATAATTAAATGGTCCACCTTTATAGCGATATCTCGAAAACGCCTTCACATATAGAACTAAAGCCCACTCCCTTTAAAAATACTCATTAACACCTTTCATTTGATACCCATGTCATACAAACACATTCCAGGGTTACCCTAGGTTCATTTTCCTACTTGTTAGTTTTCCCTTATTTTGTCTCCAAAGCTCTCAGCTGAGTATGTAATGTTCGGTTACACCCGAACTTAGGCTTCCTTACTTGTTTTATATTTATCTTAAAATCGTTTAGGTATGTACATATGTTCACTATATATTTCAGGCATGCTTAACCAACGAACCGATATCATTTCGTTACGATAATTAACGTTAATTTGACGTTCCTAAAGTCATTTCGTTTCGTTTATTAACGTTGATTATCGTAATGAAATGATATCGGTCCGTTGGTTAAAGATGATTGATATATTTCTTATCTTATACAGCGCATTATTTGGAGGTTACGAATGGGATAAGATTATTGTTCAGCCTCATTCATGAAAGGTATGAAGTCTTCGGCACAGCCGAAGACAGTCCCGTCCTTACTTGTTTTAAATTGGTTCTGCTATTAAATTCGAAGACAAAAAATAAGATTCGTTGAAGAAAAAACTGTAAGTACCGGTACAGAAAGTACTGCAAATTTATAACCCCCTGTAAGTTTTTTTTGTAATGCCATACTAGGCTTTGAATGAAATATTTCTGAATTGCTGTTTCATAACATTTTTAAAAATATTTTATCTTTAGAAGTCAATCCCTCAACAACGAAGTGAGTAAGAAGGAAGAGCTACGTAAAAAGTTTTGTAAATTTTAACGAATAATACCAATTTTAATTGCAAAACGTTGACAAAACTCACAGGAATATTCCATGACACTGCCCGAAGAACGGTTTTACACTTTCAGGAAGGTTTAGTGAAGGACAATCCAAGAAATGGACGCCCTAAGCAACAGGCAGACGCCTAGTTGAAGAATAACGCTCTAACCCTCATTACAAATAACCGATCCATGCCAACAAGAGATTTTGCCAAAATAGGCAAAACCACACTTGTGCAAGTCACACAAAGAGAAATTTATTAAAACTTACAAAAAGAAAAATGCTCCAAAACGAAGTGAAAAGCAGACATTGCACGTAATCTCTATGAGACTAAATTGGCAAACAAAAATTGTTGTTGAAACGAACCTAAGAAATGTGTGAGGTACATTCCTATACAGAAAACCCATCTTTATAGAAAAGTTCGGCTGGAAGGTCTAGTTTGGCAAAGTATTTTTTATGTGGGCATAAATCCAAGCCGCTATCTACAGCGGGAACAATTAACGCACAAATTTACGTGAAAGAGTGTCTTCAAAAACGTCTTCTGCCATTCATATATCGCTATAACGGTTAGTCTATATTTTGGCCGGACTTGGCTTTTGCTTTTTCTCAAGGCTATTTCGAAAAAATTTTAGAAGTGTTACAGAATTACTTCTGGATTATAATAGGAATTATTTTGAGACTATTTCGAAAAACTTTGGGATGTTTTCAAAATAATTTTAGATATAATTTCGGGACAAATTCTGAATTATTTCGATACTAATTTGAAACTATTTTAGTAAAGTTACAAGACCACTTGATGTGATCCTTCTAATGTCCTGAAATAAGTTCCAAATAGTCTGGAAATGATAGAGAGGTTATCTCGAAATTATTCCTAAAATTACTTCAAAGTGATCCTTGATCCTCAAGCTATCTCGCATTGAGTTTAGTATAGTATTGAGATACAAAAGCAAATTTTAACGACCATATAATTTAGCCCAAGGGACCTACGGGCCTAAAGTACGGAAAGGAAAGCGAAGGTTAGTGACGTCAAGATTTATGGCCGATCCACGGAAGTTATCCGATCCGAACTGTACATCCAAGTGAAGCATATCCCATAAATATCTCGGTATGGATCAAGTTGCTAATCCGCGATACAATAACACGAAAACCCGTCAGAAATGTCTTCTTCTTCGGGTTTTATGCAAGATAACCCCAAATTTACGAGATCACATAAGACATAACTGCTTCGGGTTTAATATTCTCATTAACGCCAAGTTGTAATCATTATGATTATTAATTCGTTGGCATCAGGAGAATGCAGATGAGCACAACGATTTATCCAGACCTTTTCCAACTATATTTGAGAAATTGAATGTGATTGAGAAATGGACCAATCAAATTCCAACTATGACACGTTATGTAGATTTAAGTTTTTTCTGTCATAATGTACACTGAAATATTCGCAACGCTTTTAAGTGATACGAGCGGAATGTCAAGAAGTATCTTCAATATGTCAGATAGCCAGGCAATCTTGCTACAGTTGTATAGAAGTTTGCGTTAGAGAATGTTATAGTGGCCTTAATATGTCAGGATAAGTCCGTTCGTAGGTATTCTCGGCCGCAAAATTCCTTTGCATGAAATTTTGCCTGATAAATCATCATTACAAAATTTATGAATAAACTATATTCTTTGTTTTTTACAGCACATTTAAAATTACAAATCGATAATTTGTTTCTACCTCGTCGATAACATCTAGAACAAGCCTTTGCATTAATTTCCTTTCGTTGCTTTACGCTGTTCGGCTGCATGTTCATATCAACCCTATAACTTATATTCTTCCCACATTATGCTACAGTCTAGTGACTACACTTACGCCTACGTTCTGTATGCCCCTTTTCTGGATTTCTCCATACTTTTGTCAAAGATGTTTACACAGCAAAAAAATTGCGAATGTACATTTATATATATTAAACAAAAAAAGACTTTAATTTTTCGACCCTATCTAATTTGCATGCATGCTTTAGCTAGTACTAACTTTTTTGACAAAGAAGCTGGCGAGGACATGAGCTATTCTAAAATTAATTTATGTAGTAAATATCAAATTAAATTAATGCTTAATTGTAGTGTGAAAACATATCAAATCAAAATGAAAAATGTATAAGTGAATAGTTAAGTATACAAAATAACTAGCAGACCCGGCAGACGTTGTTCTGCCCTAAATTTGGCCTATCTGCATATATCTTAATAAGCTTTTTCTCTCTAACTCTGCCCTCCCTTCTTCACTTCTTCTTAATCATTTTATTCACTCCTCCCTCCGTCTTTTTCGCTTGATCTATCTCTATTTTCGTCTCACTATATCTCTTTCTCAGTCTCCTTATCCTTCCCTCTTTTCTCTTCTCTCAAGTTTTTCCCATTCTTCTTCATCCCTTATTGCCAGTCCCAGGGGGTGCTATGTATTTTGTTCCAGTCCCATTCCGAGTTCCAGTCCCAATCGCGTTCCCAAACAGTCTCTGGTCAGTTTCCCCGAAAAAAGGATCGTAAATACTAATACATTCAAATTTATAGACAAATCGAATAGGACGTATGTAAATAGGTATGTGGGTATTATCAATTCATGCTTTTTTCCGGCTTCGAATGCATATTTATCAGTTTTGCCAGGTTGATGCGACTAAATCGAATATCACAATGAAAATTACTTTAAAGCTCTGAGCAACAGCTTTCATTTGATATCCATATTACACACACATTCTAGGGGTATCCGGGTCCACGTTTTGACCTATATCTCGAGACCCTAGTCACCCAGTGGTATAAATTACTCTGTACTAAAACACACATCAACAGCTTCAATTTGATACCCATAATGTAAAAACACATCCTAGTGTTACCCTGGTCCACGTTTTGGCCTATATCTCAGGAACCTGGTCACAAACAGATATGAAAATTACACTGTACTAAAGCACTCATCAACAGCTTTCATCTGTTATGGTTCTTGTATAAACACTTTCTAGGGGTATCAGGGCCCACGTTTTGGCCTCAATCACGAGACCCTAGTCACCAATAGGTATGAATACTACCCTGTACTAAAGCATTCATCAACAGCTTTCATTTGTTATCCATATTCTACAAACACATTTTAGGGATACCCGGGTCCACATTTTGGCCTATATCTCGAGACCCTAGTCACCCACGGGTACGAAAAATACCCCGTATCAAAGTACCCATAAACAGCTTCCATTTGATGCCCACATTTTACAAACATATCCCAGGATCACCCAGGTCCACGTTGTGATCTCGAGACCCTATCCAGAATGGGATAGAAAGTAGCCTATGTCTGTCTCCTAGTTCTAAGCTACCCCTCCACCAATTTTCAGCCAAATCTGTTCATCCGTTCTTGAGTTATATATAGTGTAACTAACACCACTATATATGTACATCACATTAGAAACTTCAAAAATAATAACATTTCTCCACTATTTAATGGATGTTATTATACAATCTACAAACTTCAATCACTTTATCTATTAAAAAAAAGCGCATGAAAATCCGTTGCGTAGTTTTAAATGTTTAAGCATTCAAAGGGACAAGGAACAGAAAAAGCTACTTTGTTTTATATGTAGTGATAGTGATACATGCAAAAATACCAAAAAATAAAACTTTTTTGAAGAATTTTAAGGAAATGTTTAACATTTTTAACGAAAGATTATTTTTCAATAGATGTATGCATTCTTAACCATTTATGTTGCATTAACAATTAACCATTTATGTTACATAAATATGTGTGTACATACCTATGTCAAGCTGATATCACTGATATGACATGAACATACATATGTACATTCATACATGCCTATAAACCTACGCCCCCATTTAAATAACGCAGCGAATGCTATGTATATATGTACGCATGTGTCGCATCATACCTAACTCAAAAGCAATTAGCGCGAACAGTTGACACCGAACAATCACATACACGAATTTTTTGGTAAAAATGTTACTTTTGTTTAAACAATTTGGCTGATATAAGAAAGGACTCAAGTATTTTTTTTTTTTTTGATGCATATCGAAGGTAAATATTTCAAAGTTTTACTGAATTTTTTAAATCCATCCATCCTTTTATGAGTTATAGCTGTGTAAAGAAAAATTTAATGATTTTTACTACATTTTTGCAATTTGTCACGCCTATATAATATATATCTTCTACTTATATTAACTGTACCATCTCACGTAGCTAAGCTTTCAAATGCAAAAAACCGTTTTAAAATCGGAGCATTGTGTGTGAAGTTATGTGCATACATGGCATTTGGCGACTTTATTTTATAAGATTTATAGATATGATCAAGTGCATTGATGTAAACGATGTATATGGGGTATTCCATCCCATTTCGACCAATTTTGAACCCGACCCCTTTAGAATTGGCTGAAAGTTTTTCTTCTTTTTCTAGCTTACGAAAGACGTTTTTCAGAAGTTTTTCAAAAAAAAACAAGTTTTTTTTCAAAAATTGACCGTTTGGGATCTTTTTTTTTTTAAATTTGTTTTTATATGTACTTTTAGGAATAAATTCAAAAAAATTCGGAATAAATTCGAAAAACTGAAAAATTCCAAAAAAAACTTTAAAAATTTTTTTGAATTTTTTCCGAAAAGTACATTTAAAAACAAAATTTAAAAAAACAAAAAAGATCCCAAACGGTCAATTTTTGAAAAATTTATAGCATTTTGAAAACAAAAACGGTGTTTTTTTTTTTTAATTAATAACTTTTTTTGAGTTGGATGAAAAAATTTGAAAAACTTCTGAAAAACGTCTTTCGTAAGCTAGAAAAAGAAGAAAAACATTCAGCCAATTCTAAACGGGTCGGGTTCAAAATTGGCGGAAATGTGATGGAATACCCCATATATAGGTTAGGTAAGTTAGTCTAAGGTTAGGTAGTCTAAGGTTGTAAGACCTACAGATAATCTTCGACACTTTACAGCCCCGCGCTTGAACCCACACCTTTCCCGCTTGGTCGATCATGTGCACCTTTAGCCTTCGCTTAATCTCGCCCAATCTAATTGGGACGTCTATGGAGCAAGCTTCAAGTGATGCGCCCTTTTTAGCTAGTTCGTCCGCTTTTTCATTCCCATCTATTCCCATATGCCCTGGGACCCAATATAGATGTATTCTTCTCCCTGTCCCGATTCTCTCCAGAGACTGCTTATACTCTAACACGCATTTAAATGCTGTGCTATGCGAGATTATTGCCTTAATTGCTGCTTGACTGTCGATATAAAAGTTAACACGGTTGCAGCGTAAGCTATTCTCTTCCAGGGTTTCTACTGCTTTGGTTACGGCTAATATTTCAGCTTGGAAAACGCTACAGTAATCCGGCAGCCTGTAGGATCTGCTTATTTCCGGATCAGCGCAGTATACCGCAGACCCTACTCCTTCCACTACTTTGGAACCATCGGTGTACACATGTATCTCCTCGTCCGCCATTTGCGCACCCTTGCGCCAACCGTCCACCTCTATTGTGGCCTTAAGATCTCCCTCGAAGCGCAGATAGGGTATCAGGTAGTCTGTTCGTCTTGTGATTGATGACGCTATACTACTATGGCCATATGGTCGGCGCTCAAGCTGCCCCGAGGCACCCAGCCTGGTTGCGGTCGATAATGCTTTGTTCTTTGCTACCAGGTCTACAGGTGGAATGTGCAGAATGGCATACAGTGTAGCCGTCGGGGTTGATTTCAGGGCTCCCGTAATGCTAAGCATTGATAGTCTGCATACCCCCTCTAACTTTTTGGGTTTTATTTAGCTTGAGTTGACAGGCAGGCTGCATGCACGGCCGTTGTAAACGAATTTTGTAATTGAAATTTAAGTAACTTCCCGATAAGCTACAAGCTTGAAACTTGGAATATAGTTCAGAACCCCTTGCGCTAGGTGGCGCAAGGATCGAGATATTCGCAAAATTCGCATTTGTGGTCCGATTTGGCTCATATTTGGAACACATAATACATGTAAGAATAGAAATCGACTTATGAAAAAAAATCGCCGCTAGGTGGCGCAAGGATCAAGATATTCACAAAAATCGTATTTGTGGTCCGATTTGATTTGGTCCATATTTGGAGCACACAATACATACAAGAATAGAAAGCGACCTATCAAAAAAATCGCCGCTAGGTGGCGCAAAGATCGAGATATTCACAAAAATCGTATTTGTGGTCCGATTTGATTTGGTCCATATTGAAGCAGAAAGCGAACTATGATGCCATATTTGGCTCATATTTGGAACAAATATTACATACAGTCCAGTAGAAGTGACATCAAAATATTTTGGAGTTGGAGGAGGGACAAACATACGTGGCGCAGAGTCGAGTAAAGTCGTTGGAAGGATTATGTATTGAGGACTTAGGTTGCAACAAATTGTCAGGAAAGAGTCCTTGTAATAATGAGTCACAAAATGAACTAAATAGAATGAGAAATAATAGGCAATTAATAAAGACTAAAATCTTGAAAATAAAATAATTAAAAAAAAATTTTAAAGTTAAACGGGATTATTGAAAACAATACTTACATGAAATAATAATAATACGAAAAGCTAGAAAATAATTAGGTAGGTCCTAGGTACTAGTCATCACACTCCTTATCAATCTAAGGCGTTGATCAGACAATGTAAGGCGTATCATAACCTGATTAAGGTTCAGTTGGTCTTATATATGACTATCAATAGAAATTTGAAGCATCCAACGCTTTTATTTAATTGTCTGATCAACGCCCTAGATTGATAAGGAGTGTGATGACTAGTACCTAGGACCTACCTAATTATTTTCTAGCCTTTCGTATTATTATTATTTCATGTAAGTATTATTTTCAATAAAACCGTTTAACTTAAAAAAATGTTTTTTAATTATTTTATTTTGTGTGGCTTTCCACCAAACAAGAACTCTATAGTATAGAATAGGGCTTACAATCGCTGTAAAAACCCAATGAGAAAGAGAGGGCGATAGGCCCCACGTATACCCCAGCATTCTTTTACATGTAGAGAGTGCCGTGCCGTTGAGGCCTTCTTGAACCTCTAAGCCGTACGTTTTACGGGTCCCTCATCGGATCGCCTGAGCAGTTGGTTGATGACCAGCGTCCACAGCAGAGGTGAAAGCACCCCTCCCTGCGGCGCGCCCCTGTCCACTGATTTTGTGGCCTCGTACAATCCCCATTGTAATGTAATCTTTCTGCAATTTAACATGCAGCCGATCCATCTGATTAAGGCAGGATGTAATTAAGACCATCCATAATCGCCCATTTTGCAACATTATTGAAAGCCCCGGCAATAACCAAGAAGATTCCTAGAGCATACTCCTTATATTCCAGAGATTTCTCTATGCTTATTACCACCCTATGTAATGCGGTGTCTATCGTCTTGCCTTTGGTGTATATATAAAATCATTTAAATGCTAACTATTATGCTGGCAATAAAATGGACATATCGGTCAGAATATTGCAATTTGATATGAAAATATAAAGCTTAGTTCATAAAGAGCAATTATTGCCTTAGAATCATCCATACACATTGTATATATACATATTTAACTGTATATTCACATATCCAATTGCTTCATAATCACCACCATTGACAAACGGACGTTTAGACATAACGATAAATGAATGATTTTGATGATGCCAGCATAGGCATAAGTTAAAAGTATCAAAAGTGTCAAAAGTTTGAAAAGCACAAATATAGCAGATAACACCAAAATGCAACAATCAACAGGCAAACGGCAGTCAGCTAACAGACAGCTATTTGGTTGAACAAAAGTGTTGCATGTCAGCATAAATGCCACTCATTCAGCCTAAATTACTGTAACTCGTACGATTGCATTGCAATCGATATTGATTGTAAATGCGGTTGGAATTGCAGCTGAAGTATTGGAGGTCATACAAATGCATACTAACACACATACACATACATACACGCGCGATTACTTAGGTGTCAATCAATTCAATGTTGAGTATCTTGAATGTGCATACGTAAACATGTAGTGGGGTTGGTTTGGCCTGCCAATTTTGTTAATTTGACTGCCATATAATGTGTTAATAAGCAAGTTGTTGCTGCATATTCATTTCTATATGTGGAGTTATAGTTGGGTAACAAAAAAATTAGCAACAAAGGCTTAATATCAAATGTTGAAAATATGACCGGGGGAGAGTTCTCCTCCCAAATCCATTGTATGTATCTCTAAAAATCTCTGACCTGATACCAATTCTCCACTCAAAAAATTTGTCTTTAATACTCGTATTTGCTTTCTCAAAACAATACTTAAATTTATTTTGGAAATTTTCTTTATTATTATAAAAAAGCGATTAATAAATTTGACGAAAAAACTTGCATTGCCTATTGCAAAAATTCCTCAAGTTTTAACGTTTTAAGGAAGTTGTTTTGAGTGTTTATATTATATTTTGCACATTGCCCGCCGTGTAGAACAATTACAAAGCCTATAGTAACATTCGTTGTGACGAGTGGGTGAAATATTATCATCTTCACTGGGTGCTTCATAGCGGCTTCCGTTTAAAAGGGCAGCACTCACTGAACATTGGCTACCAGTTGACGCTTTTCGTTCTGACAGAAATTTGACCTGGGCTCTTTCTGGGTTCTCGCCAGATTCTTGGTGTTGCAAATTTCATAGATCTTTTCTCACCTCAATACCAATCTAAAATATAGACAGAGACATCAATATGTCTACTTTATTTAATTTACTATTTAAATAAAATTTGCTTACCTTCCAAACATCTATTACAATAACTACATAGACAACAAGGGCCCATGTCTTGTATTGATTCCAAACAGGACAACCAAAATATGCTTCGTAGGCTTCACAGAGGATGAGAGACGTATTTAATTCATATTTTATATCTCACACTTTAATAAATTGCCCACATATATAACAAAAAGAATTGGCTTCATATTTACACTTTCGTGTCGACATTTTAGGTTATTCTAGATTTGTACAAAACTCCTGATCGTTGCTTAGTTATCATTCTAGCGCCAAAGGTATTGTTACTATAATTATTGCGAAAGTAAACTTTATAACGAACAAAGATATTTTCTTGTCGTTTTTGTTTATAATAAAACAGAAAATCATGAAATAAACTTTAGGGCAAAGAACAACATTTTTGTGTATAGTCGTGTTATATGAAGTTTTATGATAAAGCAGAAAATTTCCTTTCATATAAGATATGTTTTTTTTTTTTAGAAAAACTGTATTGTCTTGACAACAAAATTTTATGGAAAAAGAGGGTTGTATTAATATCTGTATAACAGATTTACAGATGGCTTTTGAGGGCAAAAGTCTTGAACTACGTTCGGCCTTTCGGACACATGCCAAGCGGTCACTCTCCAGGTTTGTTACGTCGACCACTTCCCCTAAGCGCTTGAAAATGTTTAATGTTGCACGATACTGTAGAAGAGCTCTTCATTCGTTTTCTGCTAGTTTTGTTCCCAGAGTCCAACCCATTGCCTTTAACGCTTTTGTCTGCTCTCGCTTATGACTCTTTTCTCCCTCTCTACTCCTAGTTATCAACACAATTAGAGAATTAATTAAACACCTAAATATTTATCTCGATTTAAATTTCCCCCTCCGGTTTCATCCAATAATTTGCTCAAATAATCTGGAGAACGTCGACTGCTGTTATCGTCCAAAATATGTGGTCGTATTAGATTATTTGAAAGTGTTCGGCCTGCTGCATGCCAATCAAAAGAACCGGTTCCCTTTTTGTGCTAAAGTTGGTGAAGGGCTTTCGGTATATGTCGTGGGGGAATACAGAATCTACGTGTGAGTGTTTTCACTACATTGTAGCGTAATGTGGAAACAATGTACTTGGTAGAGTTCATGTGAGCGAAATCACATTGCAAATCGAGAGAAGAAAAGGAAAGTGCGAAAAAAGAGAAGAGAAGAAAGGTTATCTATTTGTTATTGGAGTGTTATCAACACCGGCAATACGTTTTATCGATTTGTTATCGCCAAGCTATGGGTTTGCTATCAACACCTTATTGATTTGTCATCAAAAAGTTTTCTATATGCTTACGATTTATTTTCTAGACGTTATCGAATATTTATTGATATATTATCATAAAGTTATCGACTTGAAATCGAAGAGTTATCGATTTCTTTTCGACGACTCTCAGTTTGTTATGAAACAGATACAGTTAAAAGTTCAATAAAAAATCGAATACACATTTGTCACCCGCCGATACTAGTTGATTAGAAATCAAAAAGTAGCCGATGATTGGGTTGAAGCATAAAGCCCACATTCACTCTCTTTTAAGTGAAAATGCGAACCTCTTTGATACAACGTCGTGATACTTGCACACGAAGTTGCACAGTTTGCAATCCCGTGCTCAATTACAGCTCTTTGCTGCGCAGTTAATCATATGCAGACCATTTCGCACTTTTATCAAGCCTAACAAATTTAGAACTTTTCTTCTATACGCTGCAACGGTTTCGTCCTCTTCGTGAATAAGGCTTTTTTATACTCAGTTGAGCAGAACTCACAGAGTATATTAACTTTGATTGGATAACGGTTGGTTGTAAGGTATAAAGGAATCGAGATAGATATATACTTCCATATATCAAAATCATCAGTATCGAAAAAAAATTCGATTGAGCCATGTCCGTCCGTCCGTCTGTCCGTTAACACGATAACTTGAGTAAATTTTGAGGTATCTCGTGTTGAGTTTGTAGCGAACGCATGTGTGTTTTTTGCTCTCCTTTTAGAGGCAAATTTTTATTAAACTTTGTTATTTATAAATTTCAAAATAATGCCAATTTGCTCTAATTGTGCTGCCCAGTGTTTGGGGTTTCATTAAGTAAAGAGTCAATTGCAGAAACTTTATCGAACTTAAATAATTTATGTGATTTTTTTAAATCATTGTCTGTGAGTGTGGGCGAGAGATGTTTGTCTAATGTAAATGCAAATAACAACAAAAAAACTATTGTTACTCGCTCTATGGTTAAAGGAAGTGAAAATTCTGCTAGTGTCTCAACGGGAAATGCTAATTTTTCACCTCAGCCAGCTACTGCTGCTGTTGATGGTGATACTGCTGATGTTGGTGCTAATTTGAAAACATCAAAATCCAGTGTTGGTGCAAAAAAACCAAACAATGTTGATCGACCAAAGCATATTAACGTGGATAGTGACATTTCTGTTGGTACAAATACGCAAAGTTTGCCTTCGCCGTCTGTAGCTGGCAGTGCAATCGATTCTGCTGTTAATACCGCTGTCGGCGTCGCTGCTCTAAACAATAATATGCAAACATTTGCTACTGTGGCCGGCTCTCTTAGTAATGCGCATTCGCTTTTGGCCCCTGCTTCGTCACAAGTGAAACTGACGTCGAAGCCGACTACCTCTGCTGCTGCCTCAGTTATGCCTGTCTCTCCTGATCCATCTGCTCAACTGAATACGGTGGAGAATGCTAACGTAGTGAATTCGGCTACATCTTCTGTTTCAAAAGTACCCAATAGGAAATCTGTGCATAGTTCACAAATAACCTTAAGTAAGCCACTTGTGATTGGATCTAGTGAAAATCAGGAATTACTTGTTGCCCCCAGATTGGCATGGCTGCACCTATCATCATTCTCTCCAAATGTGACCAGTGCAGAAATTGTAACGTATATTTCAAAGCACGCTGAAATTGACAAGAAATTTGTCGTGTGTTATGCACTTGTCAAAAAAGATACCAGCTTAAAAGAACTAATTAAAGTTAACTTTAAACTTGCTACTATAATAAGATAGTTAATGCTAGTATCTGGCCTACAAATGTCCAAATTCGACCGTTCCGGTCTTTTCGCAAGGAGGGGACACCTCGTCAAGTGCCGTAGTTAGTGATGTGACGCATATTACTCCTCCTAAGGACCTTAAAATTTATTATCAAAATGTATCAGGCCTCAGGACCAAGTCTTACGATCTTCATACTATGAGTTCCCACATGGATTACGACATCTTTGTTCTTGTAGAGTCGTGGTTAAATGACAATTTCCTGGATAGTGAGTTTTTTGATGAGAAATTATACTGCGTTTTTCGTAAAGATCGTGACTTTTCTGAAACTGGTCTCTCAAGAGGAGGGGCGTCTTAATTGCTGTTCAGCGAAAATATCGTTCAACATTGATGCCACTACCCAATGACGATACTCTCTTAGATCAGCTATGCATTACAGTACATGGATCTTCCAAACTATTAATTTGTGCTTCTTATATACCGCCAACTAGTGGGGATTTCCTTTACAAATATCATGTTGATAATATTGTAGCCTTAGCATCTGATCACGAAAACGTTTGCGTAATCGGAGATTTCAACCTTAGCAAATTAGAATGGTCTAATATAAAGGGTGGCCTTGGGCTCTACCCAAAATCTATTAATACTTTTGCTGAAACATACTTGATTGATAATTTTTCAAAATGTGACCTTAGTCAAGTCAACAGTTTTTATAATACTTTTCATAGAATTTTTGACCTTATCTTTTTAAGCGATATAAATTTGTCTATCCAGGAGTGCCTCGACCCTTTGTCTACTCCTGGTTTGCATCATGTACCGCTTGTTCTCATTTGGAATTTTATGAATTTAATACTTATTGTGAGGACTTTTTTTCAAAATTTTGCTTCAAAAATTACGATGTCGATGTTGTCAATACGGCAATTGATTCTATTGACTGGGATATGCTATTTACTGGGGTTGAAGTCTCAGGTTGTTTTGATATATTTAAGAATAATTTAAGCACTATCTGTAGTGACCACATCCCGAGAGCCAAAAAAAGGGCTTATAAAATTCCTTGGTTTACTAAGGAGTTGAAAAAACTTAAGAACTTAAGGAACAAGTTTTATAAAAAATTTAAAAAATCAAACTTGCCTTCTCATAAAGAACAGTATTTGCAGTACTTAAAAGAGTTTAAGTCATTGAGCAAGGATTTGAAGAAGAAATATGTCCGTAACTTTGAAGCAGATATAAAATTGAATCCCAAGGCTTTCTGGCGTTATTTTAAGTCTATAAAATCCTGTTCAAGTATTCCCTCCGTTGTGTTCTTCACTGATAAGCAAGCATACTCTTCATCTGATGCCGCGAATCTTTTCGCTGATTTTTTTAGTTCAAATTTTGACCCAGACTCGGCCGTGAGTAATAACTGGCATCCTCCTGCTGATTCTATGTTAAATTTTGGTGGTCTCCAGCTCACTTTAGACGATGTTGAAAGGGGGATTCAACAAGTAAAATTGTCATCACAGACTGATGTTGATGGATTGTCGTCTCTCCTTTTCAAAAACAGTTCTACTATCGCTTACCCTCTATGGCTGCTTTTTAATAAATCCCTCGCGCAAGGGGAGTTCATTGATGCATGAAAAATTACGTTTATCACTCCCATTTTCAAAACTGGCAATAAAAACAACATTGTTAATTACAGACCGATCTCTAAATTTTTCATTTAATTTGTCTAGGATAATTTTAATGCCATAAGTCGAACAAAAATTTACCAATCCTTGCGAAATTTGGTAGTGGCTTAGACTTTAGGACGATAATTGTTTTCTGTGAAAAAGGGCGAAATCGGTTGAAGCCACGCCCAGTTTTTATACACAGTCGACTGTCTGTCCTTCCGCTCGGCCGTTAACACGATAACTTGAGCAAAAATCGATATATCTTTACTAAACTCAGTTCACGTACTTATCTGAACTCACTTTGTATTGGTGTAAAAAATGGCCGAAATCCGACTATGATCACGCCCACTTTTTCGATATCGCAAATTACGAAAAATGAAAAAAATGCCATAAATATATACCAAATACGAAAAAAGGGATGAAATATGGTAATTGTATTGATCTATTGACGCAAAATATAACTTTAGAAAAAAACTTGGTAAAATGGGTGTGACACCTACCATATTAAGTAGAAGAAAATGAAAACGTTTTGCAGGGCGAAATCAAAAGCCCTTGGAATCTTGGAAGGAATACTGTTCGTGGTATTATATATATAAATAAATTAGCGGTACCCGACAGATGATGTTCTGGATCACCCTGGTCCACATTTTGGTCGATATCTCGAAAACGCCTTCACATATGTATACAACTAAGGGCCACTCCCTTTTAAAACCCTCATTAATACCTTCAATTTGATACCCATATCGTACAAACACATTCTAGAGTCACCCCTGGTCCACGTTTATGGCGATATCTCGAAAAGGCGTCCACATATAGAACTAAGGCCCACTTCTTTTTAAAATACTCATTAACACCTTTCATTTGATACCCATATCGTACAAACAAATTCTAGAGTCACCCCTGGTCCACCTTTATGGCGATATCTCGAAAAGGCATCCACCTATAGAACTAAGGCCCACGCCCTTTTAAAATACTCATTAACACCTTTCATTTGATACCCATATCGTACAAACAAATTCCAGAGTCACCCCTGGTCCACCTTTATGGCGATATCTCGAAAAGGCGTCCACCTATAGAACTAAGGCCCAAGCCCTTTTAAAATACTCATTAACACCTCTCATTTGATACCCATATTGTACAAACGCATTCTAGAGTCACCCCTGGTCCACGTTTATGGCGATACCACGAAAAGGCGTCCACATATAGAACTAAGGCCAAAGCCCTCTGAAAATACTCATTAACACCTTTCATTTCATACCCATATAGTACAAACAAATTCTAGAGTCAGGCCTGGTCACCTTTATGGCGATATCCCTAAATGGCGTCCATCTATAGAACTATGGCCCACTTCCTCTTAAAATACTCTTTAGTACCTTCCATTTGATACAAACACATTCCAGGATTACCCTACGTTCTTTTTACAACATGGTGATTTTCCCTTACTTTGTCTCCCCAGCTCTCAACTGAGTATGTAATGTTCGGTTACACCCGAACTTAGCCTTCCTTACTTGTTGTTAGTGACATTGTAGTGCCAATATGAAGCCGACACTCATATGATTATCAGTACGATCCTTTAACTAAAGGGAAGAAGCAGCTTAAGGATGATTGTAGTTTAAGGAATTTACGGCGCGAGGTTTTTTGCAATGCTGTTATTCAATTATTTTAACCCCAAAATCAATCCCTCGAGGGCTAACCGGTTTGGGGCAGTCCTTTTTCGGAATTTATGCGGCACCCTCCGGTACTAGCACCTTTAAGTGGGAGGGACGCAACAAATTAAGTGGGGTAACAATGAGATGAAAGCCCTTGATCGAAAAAAATCCCGGTCGCTTCGGTACATAGAACGGGCTGCCTTGGGAAGCGGACCAGAGCACCACCTACACAATGGCGCGAGAATACTCTCCATTAGGGAAAGATGTGATATGCTAAACAAACGGCTTCTGTTGAATACTCAGAAACCTGGGTACCCCAACAGACATCTGATTAATGAGGCTACACCGCCCAGAGGCTTAAGTGGTCATCTCCGTACGTATTATGAGGAAATACGGCACCTCATAACACAGCCGTATGAAGCAAAAAATCAGGTCTTCAGTGATATCCGCTAACAGATGTCGGACCTCTTTGCCAGGAATTGCCCGGCGAATCCGCTGTTTAAAGAAAAATACCCAGAACTAACAGAATAGGAACGCACCCTCACTAGGAAAACGCGCATCAATCTAGCTCAACTTCGACTGGGTACTGTAACAGGTCAAACTCTTACCTATCCAGAATCAAGCGTTCGTAAATGTATGTCCTGTTTGCAATGTGTCCCCACATGACACCAACCATCTCTTCAATTGTATGGTGGAACCATCGCCTCTAATAATGGTCCACACCTGTAGGAACAGCAAGTTTCCTTGAACTCCCGTTAGAGAACATTGATGACAATTTGTGATTGATCGCACCTATTGGATGGGGCGAAGCACTTCTGAAACAACACCAGCAAGTAACTTTAAGTTTTGCCTTAAAAAGGTTAGAGTTGGGCCTTTGAAAGTGCCTTGGGAAGTCTGTTTTCTTCTTCCGAAACGGTTGGAGTTTTGGAGCTCATTCACACCTGACAAACGACTAAATACCATGTTCCCAGTTTTCTACCAGGTCCTTTACCGAGCACACACATTCGCGTTCATTTATTCCTTTTTAAGTGGTTTCAAAAATATTCTGCTGTTTCTTATTTTAGAAGCATACGAGACTCTCTCACTTCTACGTCTATGAGCAGAGCAGTGTAGTTTGCCATCTCAAAGATATTTAACGGCTAGTCAGTTATTGTTTTAATTCACTGTTTGCTCTAAGTTATTTTTCGAAGATCATCGCTTTTACTGTATAAATTATTTACAAAGTCGGACGCTACATGCTTACATATGTCTATCTGTTTACATAAATTAAGGTAATTTAATTTACAGCGTACAAAATCTCCACTTCCTTCCCCTGTTATTTATTTACACGTTTT
Organism: Eurosta solidaginis; assembly: GCF_040869045.1. NCBI lineage: Eukaryota > Metazoa > Arthropoda > Insecta > Diptera > Tephritidae > Eurosta > Eurosta solidaginis. Next base: position 91,209 of record NW_027137041.1, on the reverse strand, counting down.
GCAAGTATTTGTGGTTGTGTTCACCAGAGATATCTGCATTTGATAAAATTGTGTTTCAATTAATTTACAAAGTCATGCTAATGCATGTGCAAAAAAACTAAATTTTATCTTCTATTATATATATGTGTGTAAGTATGTTTGCATGTATGTTATTGACATCACAATTCGCATTTAAATAAACATGACTTGAAAGTTTACTTGTAGTTAAAGTTAAAATCCAGTTAATCCTTTTCACATTGTTTAACACATTGTTGCAATATGAAAGCGGCAACAAATCAACACAGAGTCATACATACATACATGCAAACAAGTATTTACATACATGGGATTTTCACATGTTATACATAAGCACGTTTGCCACTTTGGACCAAAAATGGTCCCTTCTAACCCCATTTGGTCCGCCGGTCCCTTTTTGTTAATTCTGGTCCTTTTGATTAAGCAGTCTCTTAGTTGCAATCGATTTCCATCAACCCGCATATAACCAGTCTTCCCATTACTTAAATTGATTTCTTCCCACCATTGCTAGGTACATAGGTATGTATGTGTTGCACAGATTCAAAAATTGTTCAATCTTTATATTGCAGCAGAAAATAGGCAACTTCAGCAGCGAATAATTTAGCCAAAGAAACACATAAAAGAGTGATGCCGATTTTACCAAAAACCAATTTTCGTTAATAGTAGATAAAACAACGGACTTATCAGAACGAAAGGTCTTGTTATGGTGATTAAATATTTCGATCGATTAACAAGCAGTTTCCGTCATAGGGTTTTGTCGCTAGTAAAGCTAAATAAAAGTGATGCAACATTAAATTTAAAATTAATTTCAAAAGCACGTGTGCCCCCTGATAATTTTATAAAGTTTGCTACTGATGAAGCCAATACAATGGCCGGCGAAAAAATTAATTAAGTAATTAATAAAAATTTTACATTAAGTGCACTTCCAACTCACAGAGTTTATGTTCAAACTGTATGTATGTATTTATTTGAAAATTTGTTCCTAGCACAACAATTTTGACAAATTATTTAACAGTGCTAGTCATGAATAGCATGAGCTATAAAAATTGAACATTTATAATAATAATAAATTAGATTAATCAAATTAAATTAAATATAACGGACAATAGTGAAATATTTATGTATGTAAATGTAAATCTTAAAAAAGACAGCAGTAGTGATGATAACCTTTGGCTGGTTATAGATTGAATAGTATTTAACAAATAAAGAAAGAAGACACAGAGAAAGGAAAAGGACTTATAAATGAACATTTTAACAACAACAATTTGAGATCCAGTTTAAGAGTCGTTAAAAAATGATGTTAGCTCTTTTCTGAAGTGCAGAGCATTACTTAAGAGTCGAAGACTTGTAGGTAGCGAGTTCCAAAGACGTATTGCAGTAACAAAGAATTGGCGCTCAGAGGTTAGCGAGCGGTATCTGATGTGCTTAAGAAGAAGCACCGATCCTGTGCTTGGGATCTGTTTGTAAAAAATTTTGAAGGTCCTACATATCGTTGGTGATCGATGCATAAATTTTTCCCACCTAGCCTAAAGCAAATCAATGAGTTCAAGGAATTTTACGACTATGGAGGTGTTGAGCTATACTAATACTTAGCATCCATACTAATACTTAGCATTAGTTTGTCTACCGTTTTTACACCATCTAATTAAGAAATACTTCAAGCCCATTTTATGTGATATATGCATAGTGACTATATAAAAAATATTGAATCAAAAATCCGTTGCTACAATGTGGAAAGTTTTAAGAACATTGAACTATAACCTCAGCCCTGAGAGGGAGCACCCATACTGCAAACAATTTAGAAAAAAGAAAGCTCTTAGAAAAAGAAAGAGAAACTATTTCTGTTTTATTCCATTTATAGTCCAAAATTGTTTCAGTTGCACCTTGTTAAAAAAAAACTAAACTGTTCTGCAAGTTGGAGATTACTTCAATCAACGAAGCAAAAAAAGGTCCTCAACGGTTGGTCGATGAAAGTCTTAAAAATTTTATCCATTGAATAATGTAAAATGGGTCTTATATTTATTGTATGTCGTGATAGTCCTTTATTTTGTAAATGAAAGTTACGCCTAGTTCCATTATTTTTATAAGGAGAAAAAAAATTGGTCTATTTTGAGATTTGGTCCTTATTTTCGATGAATTTTGGTCCCAAATGAAAACATGGTGTTTTGCTTGATATACATATGTAGCAACGTTGGCAATACTTGTGCGACTCCTGTGGGAGCAAAACAATACACAGTGCTTCGAAATATATTAAAAGTAGCTTAAAGTTTAAAGAATAACGCTCTTGCAGCACGTCTATTCGATATGTCTTGGGATGTAAGGCAAGACAACCGAAGTAACATCAAGCCCCACTTTAAGACTTGGAATCTTAAGCGAAGGCCAAACAAACATAAACAGGACTTGTTTGTATCGCTGTCTATCCTTGACAGAAGAAAGCATAACCGTTTGAACACTTATCCCACTTAGCCTTCCTTAGAAGCCGGTGTGCCCCAACGAAATCGAACTATTCTGGCAAGTACTAACCTTAGGTGCAATGGAACTGGAGACATTTGTTGTCAATATATAAAATTCATTAAAAAGAAAGTTTGTTTAAACAAAATCGATAAACCTTCACAGACCATCGGAACCCAATGCAAGGGCCGATAACCTCCAAAGAGATTTTAGACCGAGCATCTCCTCCAATTTGCTGTTTTTAATTTTTTCTAAAAATTGGCGGGGTGGGACCAAGAAGTTTTACACAGACTCCAAACAGCAAGGCAGATAAGTTATCACTTAGAAATTTTTCATGACAGAAATTTACTTGGACGGTTTGCCAAATCACTGCTGAGGGGCGACGCTGATTAGAAAAAATGTTTTCTCATTTTTGAACCCAAGATCATCGATGTGGTAGGCGGTGACCTTAGCCACAGCGGCCACCAAGGAATCTATTGGCGTTATCTTTTCTCGCAAAAATATTAACCTCATGTGGCAATCTTAAATTCAAACCTTTGAACAAGGTCAGCTAACGCGATTTAAAATTACTCTCTTTGCAGGCAAAGTAGAAAAGTTTTGCTTTTACTTTAACTTTACTTTTACATTTACACTTACTTTTACTTTCATTTCTACTTCAACTTCTACTTTATCTTTTACTTTTATATTTTTACAGGTGATTATATATCTTTTCTTATTTAGAGAAAAATATTTTGTAAAAGAACACCAAAAGTCACAACACAGCTGAGAACATCCCATAGGGCAACATTATTTTCCGAAAAGAAAACGCCATAAGTGTAGTAAACGGATCAAATGGTAAGGCTTCGTGGAAAACTTAATATTATTTTTTTTTTCCTTTTACTTTTACTTTAACTTTTTCATTTATTTTTACTTTTACTATTACATCTACATTTACTTTAAATTTTAATTTTACATTTACTTTTACTTCCCCTTTTACTTTTATTTTTAGTCTTACTTTACTTCTACTGTTACTTTTACTTTTATTTTTGCGTATACTTGTTCACTCACTTTTACTTTTACTTCCACTTTCACTTTAACTTTATCATTTACATTTAACTTCTACATTTACTTTAACTTTTACTTTTACTTCCATTTTTATACTCAGTTGAGCAGAGCTCACATAGTATATTAAGTTTGATTGCATAACGGTAGGTTGTACAGGTATAAAGGAATTGAGATAGATATAGACTTCCATATATCAAAATCATCAGAGTCGAAAAAAAATTTGATTGAGCCATGTCCGTCCGTCCGTCCGTCCGTTAATACGATAACTTGAGTGAATTTTGAGGTATCTTAATGAAATTTGGTATGTAGGTTCCTGAGCACGCATTTCAGATCGCTATTTAAAATGAACGATATCGGACTATAACCACGCCCACTTTTTCGATATCGAAAATTTCGAAAAACCGAAAAAGTGCAATAATTCATTACCAAAGATAGATAAAGCGATGAAATTTGGTAGGTGAGTTGAGCTTATGACGCAGAATTGAAAATTAGTAAAATTTTGGACAATGGACGTGGCGCCGCCCACTTTTAAAAGAAGGTAATTTAAAACTTTTGCAAGCTGTAATTTGGCAGCCGCTGAAGATATCATGATGAAATTTGGCAGGAACGTTACTCCTATTACTATATATACGCTTAATAAAAATTTGCAAAATCGGAGAAGGACCACGCCCACTTTTAAAAAAAAAATTTTAAGTAAAATTTTTACAAAAAATTTAATATCTTTACAGTATATAATTAAATTATGTCAACATTCAACTCCAGTAATGATATGATGCAACAAAATACAAGAATAAAAGAAAATTTCAAAATGGGCGTGGCTGCGCCCTCTTTCATTTAATTTGTCTAGGATACCATTAATGCCATAAGTCGAACAAAAATTTGCCAATCCTTTTGAAAGTTGGTAGATTTTATGACGTTAACTGTTTTCTGTGAAAATGGGCGAAATCGGTTGAAGCCACGCCCAGTTTTTATACACGGTCGTCCGTCTGTCCTTCCGCTTGGCCGTTACCATGATAACTACAGCAAAAATCGACATATCTTTACTGAACTTAGTTCACGTACTTATCTGAACGCACTTTATCTTGGTATAAAAAATGAACGAAATCCGACTATGACCACGGCCACTTTTTCGATATTGAAAATTACGAAAAATGAAAAAAATGCCAGATTCTATACCAAATAAGAAAAAAGGGATGAAACATGGTATTTGGATTAGTTTATTGACGCGAAATATAACTTTGGAAAAACTTTGTAAAATGGTTGTGACACCTACCATATTAAGTAGAAGAAAATGAAAAAGTTTTGCAGGGCGAAATAAAAACCCCTGAAATCTTTGCAGGTATTAGATATATAAATAAATTAGCGGTATCCAACAGATGATGTTCTAGGTCACCCTGATCCACATTTTGGTCGATATCTGGAAAACGCCTTCACATATACAACTACCACCACTCCCTTTTAAAACTCTCATTAATACTTTTAATTTGATACCAATATCGTACAAACACATTCTAGAATCACCCCTGGTCCACCTTAATGGCGACATCTCGAAAAGGCGACCACCTATACAACTACCACCACTCCCTTTTAAAACCCTCATTAATACCTTTAATTTGATACCCATATCGTACAAACACATTCTAGAGTCACCCCTGGTCCACCTTTATGGCGATATTTCGAAACGGCGTCCACCTATATAACTAAGGCCCACTCCCTTTTAAAATACTTTTTAACACCTTTCGTTTGATACCCATATTGTACAAACGCATTCTAGGGTCACCCCTGGTCCACCTTTATGGCGATATCTCGAAAAAGCTACCACCTATACAACTACCACCACTCCCTTTTAAAACCCTCATTAATACCTTTAGTTTGATACTCATATCGTACAAACAAATTCTAGGGTCACTCCTGGTCCACCTTTATGGCGATATCTCGAAACGACGTCCACCTATGGAACTAAGGATCACTCCCTTTTAAAATACTCATTAGCACCTTTTTTTTCTGATACCCATATTGTAAAAACAAATTCTAGGATCACCCCTGGTCCACCTTTATGGAGATATCTCGAAACGGCGTCCACCTACGGAACTAAGGAGGGATTCAAGGGGTTGTGTAGCGCAATATATAGCTTCTCCAACCCAATTGTCAACCTCACCTTCGAGCGGCGAATCCCGTTTCACTAACAGACGAGGCTCTGGCGACCCCAAGCTCCTCAGGGAACTTGGGGGTGGGGAGGGAGGGATGGCCTGAAGGTTTAATGTGGCCATATAAATCGTTCCCGAGATGGTCGGGCCAGCACCTTAATGGTGCTGTTACCGGAGCGTATCGGATCTGTATCCGACAAAGGACCATCACATCGATAACACTCCCCAAAGCCTTCGGGGAGTAACCTAATCGCTACAACAACAACAACATGGAACTAAGGATTAATCCCTTTTAAAATACTCATTAACGCCTTTCATTTGATACCCATATCGTACAAACGCATTCTAGAGTCAACCCTGATCCACCTTTATGGCTATATCCCTAAATGGCGTCCACCTATAGAACTATGACCCACTCCCTCATAAAATACTCTTTAATGCCTTTCATTTGATACACATGTCATACAAACACATTCCAGGGTTTCCCTCGGTTCATTTTCCTACATGGTTATTTTCCCTTATGTTGTCACCATAGCTCTCTACTGAGTATGTAATGTTCGGTTACACCCGAACTTAACCTTCCTTACTTGTTACTTTTACTTTTGTTTTTACCCTTTCTTACTTCTACTTTCACTTTAACTTTTTCATTTACCCTTACTTTTACTTCTACACTTACTTTAACTTTTACTTTTACTTTTCCTTTTGCTTTTGCTTTTACTTTTACTTTCACTTTTACATTAATTTTACTTTTACCGTTACTTCTACTTTTGATTTTACTTTTGCGTTTACTTTTACTTATACTTTTACTTTCACATTTATGTTTACTTTTACTCTTACTTTTCCATTTGCTTTAGTTTAGCTTTCACTTCTACTATTAATTTTACTCTTACCCTAATTTTACTTTTACTTTTAATATTTCTTTTACTTTTTATTTTATACCTTTTCTTTTACTTTGACTTTTCCTTTTAAATTTACTTTTACTATTGCTTCCACTGTAACTTTTTATTTTACTTTTAATTTTAATTTTACTGTTACTTTTACTTTTATTTTTACTTTAATTAATATTTTACTTTTACTTTTAAATTTACTTTGACTTTTAATTTACTTTTATTTATTTCACTTTTACTTTGACTTTTGCTTTCACTTTTAATTTTACTATTCATTCTACTGTAACTTTTTCCTCGTCTTTAATTTAAATTTTACTTTTACGCCACTTTCTCGTTTCAATCCTTCGAAGATTTTTCAGACTAAAACCTTATTAGTCGATTGTTTGCAAGAAACGTTCGGTACTTTCCCAGCAAGTAACCTCTACCAACAACATATTGAAACGTGTGCATTAGAATGGGTCGATTTATTAACCGATATCTTTTTCGATAGAATTTGGAAAAAAAATTTTCATTTGATTGTAAAATTTTCATGTATACCCTGTCCGACCTAAAAATGTTCGCTAAAAACGTTGTCGTTTTTTTTTTTTCAAAAAATTGTTATCGACAACGTTTTTAGCGGAAATTTTGGGTCGGACAGGGTATACATATGAAAATTTTTTTAGTAGGTCATGAAAAAACCTTAAAAATCAAAGTCGAAAAAAATCAAAAAAATGAGATTTCGCAGGCTCGAAAATTATTTTTTTGGGTAGATATGCGTAGTGGACCTTTTTTTCCAGAGCCCAAATCCTATCCAAAAATCGATGGCGCGCTATCGGTTAACTTTCGTCCACACAAATCGACCCACCCCAATGTACATACATATACATATGTATATTCGCTAAAGCCTTTGTAGCCATCAATATCAATTGCGGTTGTGTTATTCAAAGTTTCGGTCAAACAAAGCAAGGCAACAATTTTAGACTATAATCTGCATTCGTTACAGACTTGGTCTTTTGGTTGGCCAATATCGAAAATTAAACAAACATGACAAACAAACTTACTGGGTGGATGGTAACTGGCCATCTGGATAGACGAGAAGCTGGCAGTTGAAATTTTGTGAATGAATCACAAACACACAAACCAGTTAAGTAATTGCCTGTTCAAGGTCAAGTGTGAGTTAACTTTTGGCTTTTCATTAGATATTTGTTCGATTGATACGCTATTTAACTTTTAAAACAATTCCATCATATTCCAGAAATTTGTTCTAATTGCTTGTGACTTGGCCTACAATTAGCTTATTCGTTCGCTCTTGTTTCAATGTGAAAGTAAATTTCTGTAAATACAATTCACTGCAACTTGCTAGCAATTCAATTATTATTTTGTATTATGCGCTTTGTTTGTTTGTCATGGCCAAATTCATGGAATATATTTCAATGAACTCTATTGCAATTATGCGGTAATTCAATTGCACCAATAATGTGGTTAGTTCATTGGATTAACAAATGTGTAATATGGTACAAGTACAGTTTTGGTCAAGAGTATTAGGCAACCAATTATAATATACGTTACTTGAAATATGTGGAGCAGAACTTTCAGTGCCTTATACAAATACTTATGATACTAGGGTTCAAACTAAGCTTACTGCCCGGTACGAGGGCTGGAGTTAGTAATTTAAATTCCGTGCTGATACGAAATGCAGTTAGCGCGTACCTAGGCTAGATTCCAGTTGTTCAATGAGTGTACAGATAACTCGTAGCGAATATGGGAGACCGTCATGCAAAGCGACAATCTCGTATTTCAGGTTTGATTACTTACTCCTAACTCTTGCTAATCGGATACATAGTTGGTAAGTTGGTAGCAAACAGCGCTGAAGTTGTAGGTCTATATGTTTGAATTAAATAATCGAAGGCTGAGCTCGTTAGAGACTAAGGCCATTCTCTGCAGGGTAGACTTAATGTAAGCAGCAAAATAAAATTAGTGACATCAATGGGCTTCATGCCCAAAAAGCGCGTAATCCTTCAGTTCTGATTTTTTAGGAAGGAAGGGCCCGCTTCTAATTGAAAAAACTTATTTCTAAACTAACCGTTTAGACGGTTAAGCGCCAATTAAGTAAGTAAGTATTTCTAAACTTTTGATGTTGCTTTTCCCAGTAATTGATCTCAGTCTCATCGGTGTGATAGGCGGAGTACGCTAGCATCACACCACGGTGGAAATCTAACAGTTATGTGAGACAAGTTAACGTAAGAGACTATGCAGGACATACAAGAGATGCATCAAACATTTTTAAAACTTCAAAAATGAATTAGGTATATAAGAATACATCTTAGTTTATGTAAAAGTTCATAATGAACAGAGATTTCATACATAAGTAAATGGTGTACAACAACAACAACAATGTAAGCAGACAAAATAACAATAGCTGCACATGCATATAACCACAGAGAATATGAGACGCAGAAGAAAAAGTAAACAAACGACTATTCGGGAATGCTGTTCGCGAAAAGTCTACACCCTGGGAGAAAATAATGGCAAACCAACTGGAAAATATATAAGCAGCGCAATCTAAGCAATGATCAATCAGTTTAATATCAAATCGTTGTAAGTGAAGTACGCTATTAGATTAAATTGTGAAGGTATTATTGTTGGGAATAGAGAACATTTTGATGTATAGATTATATGAGCCCCTTTATTTTACAGTTCAGTAAGACGAGCCTTTATTAGAGATTAACCGAGAATTCTTAAAATTCGTGTTTATATGCTTTCCGCACCCTGTAACAACAGCGTACTTTATGGGTAAATTATGTATAATGCAACGTGACGCATCGAATCATTTTTTCTCATGTGAACCAAAATAGGTATGATTTTAGATTCACTTTAAGTAGTTTTACGGCGTCATACATAATCTGGCCATAATGTTTTCTTAGTTCTCAGTTCAAAGGATTTCCAGCGCAATTTTTACCTTCGCCAACTGTTAATCTCAATTTTCAACCTCCCCTTTCCGTGACGAATCTTGCTTATTTAGCAGACGAGGCACGGGCGTTCGTTTTGGCAGTATATAACTGCCCATAGTTAGGATCCTAGTGTGTGCTAGAACTGGGCATTCACACAGGTTGTGCACAGCTGTTTCATTGTTGCCCTCTTCGTCGCAGCTCATGCAAATGATGTTAAAAGGGATCCCAATTCTCTCAGCATGCGGGCAAAGCGGCCAGTGGCCCGTGATTATGACAACGATCATAAAAATGCCTTTCCTTGACCTATTCTGTTCTCTTCCTGTCATAATTAGACCATGTTTGCCTGGTTATCTTGCAGGTGTCCCAAGAGTACCAGTTGGAGACTGCTAACTCCTCGAATCTGCTATGTTTGATTTTTTTCTTAACACCACACTCCATTTTGGAACCATCGATGTAGTTTGAAATTGCGTCCATGCTTAGCACCTTGTCGCCCCTCCACCCATCTCTTGAGGGAAGGTTAACCTTATGACGTCTGTCAAAATCTAGTGAGGGCAGATAATCAGATGACAGGGACACACCGGGATGTCTACTGAGTATACTCCCGTGGCCATACTGACTTAAGTTCCAGCAGTTAGACTCACGAAGTCTTGCTGCCGAGCAAGTTACATATTCACGTATGTGAAGGTCCAGAGGTAGCAGATTTAGGAGTACATTAAGTGCCACAGTTGGAGACGACCTTCATGCACCTGTTACCCCTCCTAGGGCTGCTCTATTCATAGTTTTAATATTGTACTCTTTGTTCGTAGCCGCTTACCGTGCTAAGGCTCCATATGTTAGTATGGGTCTGACGAGGGCCGTATATACCTACACCACGAGTTTGGACTTTAGACCCCAGTTTCTGCTGACGATCATCTTACACGAATAGAAGGCTGTGAAAACCTTTTTGACCATACGTTTCTTATTTTCGTGCTAAGCCGAAGCATTCGACTTAAAGCTAGTGTGATATTATGTCATGATGTTTTTTGGTTCAGGTTTCTAATATTTAATGATATGTATATATATGTATATGCATTCGTGTTCATATATAAATACATACATATGTGCATACGTATATATTTGCCTATGAATACATTGGCTTATCGGGTTATGTTTGTCTGCCTCATAATTAAAGTGGAATTATATTCAATCAATGTAACCTCAAGCGCCTCGACCGTAAATGCAATTGATTAGAGTGTAGTGCCATCGGTCAATGGCAAGGCAGGTACTCAATTGACCAATGGCATATGGATACAAATATAATTAAAAATATGTATTATAAAATTATTGCAAAACCTCACAGATGGTTTAAGACAAGCATTTGCACATTCATGAAAAATTATTCCAGCCTTTCCATTTTCTCCTGTGCCAAAATAGCAAACGTTGTACTTAAATCATGACATTCGTTCGATAATATGTCCTCAGAGAGTCTTCGGGCCTGAGTTACAAAATAATATCAAAAAAGATTTGGAACAGGATGTCGACACCGGCCGTAATAGATAGCGTAATAGCCGCACTCTCCCCTCTTTATGATATAAGTAAGATAGTGAAGTTCCGAGCAGTACGTTTTAAGATCCTCGGCCATTTGTCACATGGTCAGTTGGCATCATTGCAGGAGTCATTAAATAAAATGCAAACGTTCTTGCAACGTGGAAAAACAAGCAGCCAGTGTTAATTGGGAAAGGGCAGAGGAGGCTCTAATTTGGTAACTGCACACTGACCGTTAGGCATGCTCAACACAGTCGAAAAACCTTTTGATAGGCAACTAGAATCCAGCAAGTTGTTCTCTTTGCAATCTTAGATATGGGACGTCTTTCAACATCGCGATAAGTCTCATTCTATCTACAGTGCGCCATCAGAAGCCTTCTCAGAGATCCCATCTTCATATACTATGAGTTCACAGTCTATGGAAGTCACATCCGGAGTAGCACAGGGATTAGTGCTACATCTTCACCTATGGAACGAAAGATACGATGATATTTTCATACTTGAAATGCACGTTGGTTCATCTCTCGGATTTGCCAATTACTTTGCCACATTCATTACAGTCAGAAAAACCAAAAAATTATGCAGAAAGCTCAATCAGGATGTATTACGCGAAAAACTGGAGTCAAAGAATTTAGACTGCTATTCAGGCGTAAGTACCTACTGTAATCCAAGAAAGAATCGGCATAGTGGCGCCTTGGCAGCCACCTCATTGTTGATGGATATAAATTCGAGACAAACAATATCAGCTTAGAAAAACAATGTCAGCTTAGAAATCAAAAGGAGCCGACAAGTGCTACTTTGGACGAAGTAGGCAATTGAAAAGTAAGGTCCTCTCTTGGCGTAAAAAATTACGCTCTAGAAGTCGCTCGTCATGACAGAAATACACTCAGAGTGCTTGCCAATCACTGCCGAGGGGCAACCCCGCTTGGAAAAACATGTTTCTAATTGAATGTTTCTAAAAGCTGGTGTTGTTTGGCCCGGGGAGAGCACGCTACCAACACACCACGGCGGCGGACGTGATAAAGCAGCGAATTAAAAAATCAAAAGGGTTCGCTGGCAGGTCATGCTATGTGAATGGACGAAGAAAGTATTTCAGTCAACACCGCAGTTTAGAAGCAAAGGAAGTGGGAGACCTCCACTGACTGGAGGAAGACTTCACCTTCCTTGGTGCTCATAATCGCCATAAGTTACTAAACGGCCAAAATCGCTTAGGCGGTAAAGCGCCAATTGATGATGATGATGATCGAAATAAGACACTAGAGATGGCGCAACGCCGAAACCAGTTTGTCTCAAAACGAAAAAATTTATAAAGGATGACGGGAAAAATAGTTCTAGAGCACGCTCTATCGCAAAGATTAACAGTAAATGATACGTAAGATTGCCTACCAACTAGTATGCGTGACTCAGACTTAATACTCGACTGCGAAGTCATCTAAGGAGGTATTGTTGATGAACAGGCTGATTGTCAATATCGGAGGACCAAAAAAAAGCAGTAGAATGCTGCTAATGGATATCTCTCTATCTAGGTACTGTCCGGCTTCAAACTGTGGAAAAAATTTCTCAGATGAAGAAATTGTAGTGATAGCCTCCGTTTATCGTACGGAATTATGAGCAACCATTGCATTTTTTCCCGGAATACTCCCCTCGTTTTACAAAAAATGTGAAGGGTGGATTGCAGGCCTTAGTCCAAAAAGCAGAGGCATGAAAAATAAGGCCAGAACCAAAAGCTGTTGCAGTACGGGAATGCTTTTTAGATATGGTTACTTCAAAAAAATTACGTGTACCATGGAACGTTTTTATTAGTTATTTTCAAATAACAATGTAAGATAGAAAAAACTGCTCTATTTGATATTTGAATATAGGAAAGTAATTCCTGCGAGCTAAGGAATATATATCTGAAACTACTTTTATTACAAAAGTCAAAAGATTACTTTTAAACTGACTTTTATTATAAAAGTTAAGACTAAGTCAATAATGAAAGTTTAAAGTTTATTTTTTTATAAAAGTCAAAAGTAACAGTTAAAATTTAACTTATGTAATAAAAATCAAAAATAATAATTAAAAGTTGACTTTAATTTTAAAAAGCATAACGGTTACGATCCCTGACCTGTACAGGATGATAAAAGGTTGAAGATCGGAACTTCTTTTATGACAATACGGATGAGTACGGTGTTGAACACGTCTTCTTCATATGCTTACGACGAAACGAACAAAAGCGGTCTATATATGAAAGGCAACAAATCAGCAACTTCAAAAGAGCCACGTTCAGAACAAAAGAGCGAAACATCGGAAAGGCAACCTGAAGATATGACATCAAAATTTTACTAAACGAGTGTAAAGCCACAGTGGGAACGGAAGCTGTACATCTATGATTATACAGCTCATCTATATCTATCAGGTTACAACATATTAAAATTCACCAAGCTGCTACGCTTTCTCCTGATTAAAGAGAATGAAAGCAAATTGACCACGTTATGATTATACATATTCTACGAAGTCCAAATATCTACGCAGAACATTATCTTCTATCAGCCAAGATAAATGCCGTATCCATGACAATTTCGAGTATCACGTAGCCTAAAGTCGGAGCTCGAATCGGACCTTGAATCTAAATTTGGATATATTTTGAAGATTTCTGTCACCATACTGAAAAGTTAAACACGATAAGACATCTTTGATATCAAGCGAGGAACTGCGGTAAACTTCTTAACTGTTAACGTTCACAACATCCATTATTGAAACAAATCACTCTCACAGTCCACTTTGTTGCCACGAAGCACGAACAAAGTAGTAAAACGCTTTCAAATTGATACTAAAAGTGTTATACAACACTTTAGCTTCGTAATGTAGTCCACGTGCCACACGCAACACAAACTAAACGACACAGTAGCCCAATTGTGTTTGGCCACTTTTGCCACGCGTTGAAAATTGCTTTCAGGCTGGCACAATAAACGAAAACCTAGCAGCATATGAAACTTGCACAATAAAGTTAAGCTGCGTGTTTTGTTTTTTTTTTATACTCAGTTGAGCAGAGCTCACAGAGTATATTAAGTTTGATTGGATAACGGTTGGTTGTACATATATAAAGGAATCGAGATAGATATAGACTTCCATATATCAAAATAATCAGGATCGAAAAAAAATTTGATTGAGCCATGTCCGTCCGTCCGTCCGTCCGTCCGTCCGTCCGTTAACACGATAACTTGAGTAAATTTTGAGGTATCTTGATGAAATTTGGTATGTAGGTTCCTGAGCACTCATCTCAGATCGCTATTTAAAATGAACGATATCGGACTATAACCACGCCCACTTTTTCGATATCGAAAATTTCGAAAAACCGAAAAAGTGCGATAACTCATTACAAAAGACAGATAAAGCGACGAAACTTGGTAGATGGGTTGACGTTATGATGCAGAATAGAAAATTAGTAAGATTTTGTACAATGGGTGTGGCACCGCCCACTTTTACAAGAAGGTAATTTAAAAGTTTTGCAAGCTGTAATTTGGCAGTCGTTGAAGATATCATGATGAAATTTGGCAGGAACGTTACCACTATTACTCTATATGTGCTAAATAAAAATTAGCAAAATTGGATGAAGAACACGCCCACTTTTTAAAAAAAAAATTTTTTTAATTCAAATTTTAACAAAAAATTTAATATCTTTACTGTATATAAGTAAATTAAGTCAAAATTCAACTCCAGTAATGATATGATGCAACAAAATACAAAAATAAAAGAAAATTTCAAAATGGGCGTGGCTCCGCCCATTTTCATTTAGTTTGTCTAGAATACTTTTATTGCCATAAGTCGAACAAAAATTTACCAATCCTTCTCAAATTTGGTAGGAGCATAGATTCTATGACGGTAACTGTTCTCTGTGAAAATGGGCGAAATCGGTGGAAGCCACGCCCAGTTTTTATACACAGTCCACCGTCTGTCCTTCCGCTCGGCCATTAACACAATAACTTGAGCAAAATTCGATATATCTTCACTAAACTTAGCCCACGTACTTACCTGAGCTCACTTTTTCTTGGTATAAAAAATGGGCGAAATCTGACCATAACCACGCCCACTTTATCGATATCGAAAATTACGAAAAATGAAAAAAATGCCATAATTCTATACCAAATACGAAAAAAGTGATGAAACATGGTAACTGGATTGGTTTATTGACGCAAAATATAACTTTGGAAAAAACTTTGTAAAATGGGTGTGACACCTACCATATTAAGTAGAAGAAAATGAAAAAGTTCTACAAGGCGAAATCAACAGCTCTTGGAATCTAGGCAGGAAAACTGTTAGTGGTATTGCATGTATAAATAAATTAGCAGTACCCGACAGATGATTTTCTGGATCACCTGGTCCACATTTTGGTCGATATCGCGAGAACGCCTTCACATATACATCTAAGGGCCACTCGCTTTTAAAACCCTCATTAATACCTTTAATTTGATATCCATATCGTACAAAAACATACCAGAGTCACCCCTGTCCCACCCTAATGGCGATATCTCGAAAAGGCGTCCACCTATAGACCTAGTGTCCACTCCCTCTTAAAATGCTCAGTAACACCTTTCGTTTGATACCCATATCGTACAAACATTCTAGAGTCACCCCTGGCCCACCCTAATGGCGATATCTCGAAAAGGCGTCCACCTATAGACCTAATGCCCACTCCCTCTTAAAATGCTCAGCAACAGCTTTCGTTTGATACCCATATCGTACAAACATTCTAGAGTCACCCCTGGCCCACCCTAATGGCGATATCTCGAAAAGGCGTCCACCTATAGACCTAGTGTCCACTCCCTCTTAAAATGCTCAGTAACACCTTTCGTTTGATACCCATATCGTACAAACACATTCTAGAGTCACCCTGGCCCACCCTAATGGCGATATCTCGAAAAGGCGTCCACCTATAGACCTAATGTCCACTCCCTCTTAAAATGCTCAGTAACACTTTTCGTTTGATACCCATATCGTACAAACATTCTAGAGTCACCCCTGTCCCACCCTAATGGCGATATCTCGAAAAGGCGTCCACCTATAGACCTAATGCCCACTCCCTCTTAAAATGCTCAGTAACACCTTTCGTTTGATACCCATATCGTACAAACATTCTAGAGTCACACCTGGCCCACCCTAATGGCGATATCTCGAAAAGGCGTCCACCTATAGAACTAAGGATTACTCCCTTTTAAAATACTCATTACCACCTTTCATTTGATACCCATATCGTACAAACACATTCTAGAGTCACCCTGGCCCACCCTAATGGCGATATCTCGAAAAGGCGTCCACCTATAGACCTAATGCCCACTCCCTCTTAAAATGCTCAGTAACACCTTTCGTTTGATACCCATACCGTGCAAACATTCCAGAGTCACCCTTGGTCCAGCTTTATGGCGATATCTCGAAAAGGCGTCCACCTATAGAACTAAGGATTACTCCCTTTTAAAATACTCTTTACCACCTTTCATTTGATACCCATATCGTACAAACACATTCTAGAGTCACCCTGGCCCACCCTAATGGCGATATCTCGAAAAGGCGTCCACCTATAGACCTAATGCCCACTCCCTCTTAAAATGCTCCGTAACACCTTTCGTTTGATACCCATATCGTACAAACATTCTAGAGTCACCCTTGGTCCACCTTTATGGCGATATCTCGAAAAGGCGTCCACCTATAGAACTAAGGATTACTCCCTTTTAAAATACTCCTTACCACCTTTCATTTGATACCCATATCGTACAAACACATTCTAGAGTCACCCCTGGCCCACCCTAATGGCGATATCTCGAAAAGGCGTCCACCTATAGACCTAATGCCCACTCCCTCTTAAAATGCTCAGTAACACCTTTCGTTTGATACCCATATCGTACAAACATTCTAGAGTCACCCCTGGCCCACCCTAATGGCGATATCTCGAAAGGGCGTCCACCTATAGACCTAATGCCCACTCCCTCTTAAAATGCTCAGTAACACCTTTCGTTTGATGCACATATCGTACAAACACATTCTAGAGTCACCCCTGGCCCACCCTAATGACGATATCTCGAAAAGGCGTCCACCTATAGACCTCATGCCCACTCCCTCTTAAAATGCTCAGTAACACCTTTCGTTTGATACCCATACCGTACAAACATTCTAGAGTCACCCCTGGCCCACCCTAATGGCGATATCTCGAAAAGGCGTCCACCTATAGACCTAATGCCCACTCCCTCTTAAAATGCTCAGTAACACCTTTCATTTAATTCCCATATCGTACAAACACATTCTAGAGACACCCCTGGTCCACCTTTATGGCGATATCTCGAAACGGCGTCCACCTATGGAACTAAGGATCACTCCTTTTCAAAATACTCATTAACAGCTTTCATTTGATACCCATATCGTACAAACACATTATAGAATCACCCCTGGTCCACCTTAATGGGGACATCTCGAAAAGGCGTCCACCGATAGACCTAAGGCCCACTCCCTCTTAAAATGCTCAGTAACACCTTTCATTTGATACCCATATCGTACAAACAAATTCTAGAGTCAGCCCTGGTCTACCTTTATGGCGATATCCCTAAATGGCGTTCATCCATAGAACTATGGCCTACTCTCTCTTAAAATACTCTTTAATACCTTTCATTTGATACACATGTTATACAACCACATTCCAGGGTTACCCCAGATTGATTTTCCTTATTTTGTCTCCATAGCTCTCAACTGAGTATGTTATGTTCGGTTACACCCGAACTTAGCCTTCCTTACTTGTTTTTTTTTTGTATTTGAAGACACACAAACTTTTCGCACAAATCTAATTTGCGACAATTTCATTAGGCCTAACTAGGGCAATATACAAAATAACGAGAAAAAAGGAGTATAGTGGACAGACCTGTTGCAAATACAAAATGGCTTATTCAAAAGGGATAGAGAGTTGTGATCAAGGGAGCGTTTAGAGATGTGATTAAAATAAATGTTTCTCTGGTAACAAACTATGCGTCTGCGGTGAAATCGCACTAAAATAACTTTCCGGCGTAGGCGTAGTAGTTAACGTAGAAAATATTTACCTCATTGAAGTGTTTTTGGACAATTGTTTTGGTACCCTCAAAATTTCAACGAATATGCGGCTCCTACCTTTTCTACTTAGCCTGGGTGAAGTTAGTTAAAGGATGCGGCGCACAATGGAAGAGACATCAAGAAAAGTTAGAAATAAGTGTGGTTGCATGCTAGAGGCTGAATTAGAGCAAGTTTGTAGAGCCACACTTGGGGCACGCAAGGTAAAAACCTTAGCTTTCGCTCAATTGGCTGACGCTAAATGCTAAACTTAACGGTTTTAACCGTCCACTACATAGTAGAAGCCTCTTATTTTGTAAGGAAAGGGTGGGGATGAAGGAAGGGAAGGGAAAGGAAAAGGAAATGAAAAGAAAGGACAGCAAAAGAAAAGGAAAGGAAAGGAAAGGACGGAAAGGAAAGGAAAGGAGAGGAAAGGAAAGGAAAGGAATGGATAGGAAAGCAAAGCAAAACAAAGGAAATGAAAGGAAAGGAAAAGAAAGGAAGGGAAAGCAAAGGAAAAGAAAGGAAGGGAAAGGAAAGGAAAGGAAAAGAAAAGAAAAGAAAAGAAAAGAAAGAAAAGAAAAGAAAAGAAAAGAAAAGAAAAGAAAAGAAAAGAAAAGAAAAGAAAAGAAAGAAAAGAAAAGAAAAGAAAAGAAAAGAAAAGAAAAGAAAAGAAAAAAAGAAAAGAAAAGAAGAGAAAAGAAAAGAAAATAAAAGAAAAGAAAAGAAGACAAAAGAAAAGAAAAGCAAAGAAAAGAAAAGAAAAGAATAGAAAAGAAAAGAAAAGAAATGAAAAAGAAAAGAAAAGAAAAGAAAAGAAGAGAAAAGAAAAGAAAAGAAAAGAAAAGAAAAGAAAAAAGAGAAGAAAAAAAAAAACGTAAAGGAAAGAAAAGAAAAGAAAAGAAAGGAACGGAAAGGAAGGAAAGGAAAGGAAAGCAAAGGAAAGGAAAGGAACGGAGAGGAAAGGAATGAAAGGAAAGAAAGAAAAGATAAGAAAAGAAAAGAATAGAAATGAAAAGAAAAGAAAAGAAAAGAAAAGAAAGAAAAGAAAAGAAAAGAAAAGAAAAGAAAAGAAATGAAAATAAAAGAAAAGAAAAGAAAAGAAAAAGAAAAGAAATGAAAAGAAAAGAAAAGAAAAGAAAAGAAAAGAAAAGAAAAGAAAAGAAAAGAAAAGAAAGAAAAGAAAAGAAAAGAAAGAGAAAAGAAAGAAAAGAAAAGATAGAAAAGAAAAGAAAAGAAAGAAAAGAAAAGAAAAGAAAAGAAAAGAAAAGAAAGAAAAGAAAAGAAAAGAAAAGAAAAGAAAAGAAAAGAAAAGAAAAGAAAGGAGAAAAGAAAAAAAGAGAGGAACGGAAAAGAACGGAAAAGAAAGGAAAGGAAAAGGAAAGGAAGGAAAGGAAGGAAAGGAAAGGAAAGGAAAGGAAAGGAGAGGAAAGGTATGGAAAGGAAAGGAAAGGAAAAGAACGGAAATAAAAAAAAAACAATGGAAATGAGAGGCAAGGATAAGAAAGAAAACGAAACAAAAGGAAAGGAAAAATGGAATGAAAAGAAAGTGGGTAAATGAAAGGAGAGAAACGGAGATGAAAAAAAGCAAAGGAAAGTAAAAAGAAAGGCAAAAGGAAGCCAAGGAAAGAAAATGTGAAGAATGGCAAAAAATGGAAGGAACGGAAAAGAAATACAAGGAGAGGAAAAGGAGGGAAACGAAAGGAAAAAAGCGAAAGGGAAAAAGAAAAGGAGAGAAGAGGAAAAAAATTTAATATAAACTCGATTTGTTACCAATTTCTTATCGAAGTGTTAACGGTTTGTTATCGATGAGTTTTCCGCTTTTTTCGTGGGATATCATGGGATAAGGGCGTGATGTCCATTTTCATCAACGATTTATATGTGTTTTTTAGGTGTGCGGTAGACGAGGTATAGACAAACTATCGATTTTTTATCGAAGTGTTAAAATTTGTTATTGCTAATAGAAACAAATTTTAGACGGAAGAAAACATCCTTTGTTCAAAAAAATATACTCAAGCCATTTAGATACTCTGGACAATTTTGAAAGTGGCTTATAGTTGGCAATAAGATCTTTATTTTTTTTTTTTGAAAACAGGCCTAATAGAGGTAATTTTTCAGGCATCAATAAAAACACCTGAGCCAATTGATTTGTTAAATATTATCATAAGTGGATAAACAACAGCAGTGCAGTTTTTGAAGAGGTAAATACCAAATAAATAAAATTCAATATGAATAATGTGAACTTAAAATGTATTATCGATGTAAGAAAACAAATAAATAGGTACTTCTACACAAAAACACAGTAAAAATTCGTGAAAAAAACCGAAAAAAGAGAGGGTGAAAGAAAGGCGTCCGCACTCCTAGACTGTTTTATACATTAAGACTGCTTTATACATATTTAGTTCCTTTCAAAGTTTAATGTTAGAGAAAAACTACAAAGTTTACAAACGGCGATGGTTACTAGGGCATGTTTCTGAATTTCCCTTCTTCATTAGCCGAGTATTGAACTCGAAATCTTCAACATTCATACTGTAACGAATGTTAGCAGCACTGAGCGATGCTATCGTCTCTAAGCCGATGCTAAGCAGTGACGTGAATTCACATCCATAGATCAATCATTATGTATCTACATAAACGAAACAATAATTCCGTCTACACATATGTACCATGTACGTATACGAGCAGCGGAGAGTCAATGCACAAACACATGCATATATCTGAGATACTCCTATAAGTATGCAATGAGAAAAACTATAAAATTGTGCAATTGTAGTTACAGCTGAGAAGTTTGAGAGCTGCTGGACTAGTAGATTCTGGAAGCGCCTGGAAGATGCGAACGTTGAAATCAGAGAGTATAAAAGACGGCAATTGTAGAAGCGCTGGAATTCAGTTTGCGTTGAGCTATCCAGCAGTTATTGATTAAGCACGCGATCTGGCGGCGAATAGTAGAGTTTCATTTCATTTCAGTTTTGTTATTAAGCAAGCTATTCGTTGCACAGTTTGAGTGTTATTGTGAAGTACTTTATTTAATAAAGGCAATTTTGCATTACTACAAATTGGAGTTATTTATTCAACAGTTTAGTGATTCGAACTTAGCAGAGGATTGCAAATAAGAGGATTTGCAAGTAAATTCGTTACAATACTTTATACTAGTGTAAAGGCAGATGCCTTTGTTCACTCAGCCCTGCGCATTTTTCTCTGACAACAATAACATAAACCATTGTATAAAGCAATATGAGCATGTCTCGCTAACTAAATAAAGAGATAAAAACTTAAGATTAAAACCTTTTTCTCTACTTAGTTCTTTATACCCGTTTGTATATTTTCTAATAAAATGAGTTGATAAGTTTGAGGACCATTTTCCTTTATATCTATCACAATAGGTACGGTCAAATACTTGTACGTATGTATATTTTTTTATTCCTTAGAAGATGTTCTTATTTAATTCAGCGCACAATTGACCTTTTCTTATAAAGGCATGAATACAATCAAAAAAGCGAAAACAACTTCTTTTGTCCATATTTTTTCTAATACTTATATACTTTACACATACATATGCAAATACTTATGACAACATATAAGCATTTGACTACTCAACCAGGCATTCAAATTCACTTTCCTGATTACTTTCCTCACTTGATCGACTCTTGGTTATCCATTCCTACTCACCTGACCAAATTATCTGATTGCGCTCTTTTATTTTATCTTTCAGTTTTATATTATTTTTGACCTCCATTTCTGCCCCTTTAATAATTGGGTCATACAAGCCTTTTCATAGCATCTTTTATAATACTTTTTTATAACAGTACCATTTTATTTTGTTTTTTAACAAATATCTGACCCAATATGATTTCAATAGAGTAAATCTCAAAATATATTCGTTAATACGAAAAATACCTACTGACATCAAATTTTCAACTGCCTTAGTGCGTGCTTTCTTTACTTTACCAAAAAAATGTACCACGTAGCTGAACTCTTACAATGATTGAGCTGATAATGTGGTGTTAGTTTATTATAACATTAACAATTTTATGGCCAAACAGACATTCTTAAGTAGGCACTGAAAGACTACAAGTTTGAAGAGAGCTCAGTTTTTCAGTAGACAAACATTTATGTTATGGTTGATTTTGCACGAAGGGTGACAGCTTAGTGGATGTACTTGAATTTATATATTTTACAGAATCTAAACTCAAATATTTGCTATCATAGATCTTCATTAGTTTGACAAAAAGTATATTAGCAACTTCGTTCTAGCAATTTTGGCTGAGTACCATGTCGCTCGGAATGCCGCAGGCAGACCCTGATCCGCTAATTTATAGGAGAAGTTATGGCATCATTTTTTTGGACAGTCAAAACTGTTCTGCATAACACTCAGCTGGTGTTGTTCTGAGAGCACCAAAAATACCAATTGTTGTATAAATACCAGTCTTTTGGCAGTATCCACTGCGTGCCAGCAAAAGGCAAAGCTCCTAGGTTTCATAGTCGCGATCATATATGTAATCGTACTAAGTTATAAATTTTTTTGTGGATCCGTTGTGTTACCACATTTCCTAAAAACAAAACTGGTTTCCAGTTCTTTAGAGAAACGCTGCGTGACAACGATAGTGATACGAATATGGTACACGTCGACATTGGAAGTTGCTTCGGAACTTCGTCGTTCTCCATACAGCTAACACAACTGCGACCTTCCAGTATCGCATGGATACACTCCAATAACCATGGATAGAAACCGAAATATTTAGTGACAGACACGGTGAATTCGCTTGTAACTACCCGATCAAAGAGATCACCTAGACAGTTGCCAGGGATAACCTTCTGAACTGGCAACCAGATAATTTTTAGTAAAGATAAGGGCGCTACCGCAAGCAATCCCCCCAGCTATTCACATGTAGCTTACAAATTGGCCTGTGAATACAGTTCTTAAAGATAAATACCCTGAACTCGCAGAAGAGGAAACAGAGGAAGACTCGCATCGATCTGGATAAAATAACAGGTTAAATAAACTCTAACCTATCCAGAATCAACACCGGTATACATAATGTATGCCCTGCTTGCAATGTGTCCCCACATAACAACAACCATATCTTTAATTGCAATGTGGAACCAACGCCTCCAACACCCCTCTCACTTTGGTCCACCCCTGTTGAAACTGCAAGTTTCCCTTTACTCCCGTTAGAGGATATTGATGACATTTTTTTAGTGGTCCCGCCTATTGGATGGGGCTAAGGACTGCTACAACAACAACAACAACTACCGGGTTATAATATTGGCATAAGCCACCACACACTGGCACCATACTCAATGCCGTGAAGTTGTTCATTACCACGACCGAAAGCAGACAAAAAACAACACCTTCTTGGGCGTGCCCCTTCTGAACTCTCCCAGTCTGTCACTCCCCCTAGTAGAACATCGGTAGAGGCTTCTGCTATTTGAAAAAAAAACACACAGCAGAACTGAATTCTTCTCGACAGACCTCTCTTTCAGCTTGACAACTGAATAAAGAGCTGTCTCTGTAGACTTGCTTCTAGAAGAGGCGTGTTGAGATTCTACAAATCGCTCTGGATGAGTCCAGGATTTTTGAAAGAAACGAAGATGGGCTCATTTGCCAGAACCTAGTAACTTTACAGCTTAAAAGAAATAAGGACCCATGCAAGTTGGTTTCCTCAAAGACCATGAATGGCATCCCTCTTAGGCTGGCAATCGCCGGCAGCAAAACAGATTCCTGCGCAAATGGGGCTTACAGAAACACAATAGGTTCCTTATCGCTCATCAATTAGCTTCCAGGTACCTTCCGTATGAATTGAACGGGGTTTAGCGCAATATTCAAAGCAGATCTATTAGGCTTCCTATTTAGAAAAAAGTTCCTGTAGAGAAAAAATTGCATTTTAATGGCTTTTGCACTTGCGTTTTTGATAGAAGCAAGCAAAATTGAAATAACTAAGAAAATTTATTTTTGTGGAGAACATATTTTTATCTTTTATTTTTTACAGTGTATACGCTACAATGAATAAAATGAATAGCCACTTAAATAATCAGGACTATTATATTATTGTTCGAGCAATAATTTTTAAGCTAAAAGCGCAAAATGTACTTCACTTGAACTCTATAATCAAAAGTGTATAAGCAACATTCTTTGTAAACGCAATATACAGAAAAGGGCTAAAAAAAATTTAAAAGCATCAATGAAAATTCCTCGAAAACACACACACACACACAAGTATGGACTTGTTTATAGTAAAAGCGCTGACAACAAAATGAATAATAATAATAACAAAAGGAAGTGCATTAGATGGTATAATAAAAGTGTCATTTGATTACACAGGTCAACAAAAAAAATTTTTTTGTACATGGGTTTTGCCCTATATATTCGGATTCTATGTTCAATTCTATAAAAAAAGATGCAATTACGAATCAAAAATATTTGGTTTTGTAGAAGTTATAGCGATTTGAAAATTTTGCATTTTTGCACCAGGCTAATGTAGGTCCTTTCGCGCTATTTCGGTCGATAGAGGGCGGCGAGTAGCTACCTGATGCAGCGATGCATCGAAAAAAGATCTACTTAAAGCACAACATACTCATCTTAAAAAAAAAAAAAAACAAAAAAATGTGGCTGAGAAACAGTAGAAAGGAGACAAAAGGTCCCAGATACACATGATTTTAGGTAGATTTGGCAATTCGTTAAGTACATATTAAGAAACTCATCGAAACTTTTACTGACGGATTGACAGGCCTATCAATAGAGCATGCCAGCTACCTGATAGCGTTTTTATACTCAGTTGAGCAGAGCTCACAGAGTATATTAAGTTTGATTGGATAACGGTTGGTTGTACATATATAAAGGAATCGAGATAGATATAGACTTCCATATATCAAAATAATCAGGATCAAAAAACAATTTGATTGAGCCATGTCCGTCCGTCCGTCCGTCCGTTAACACGATAACTTGAGTAAATTTTGAGGTATCTTGATGAAATTTGGTATGTAGGTTCCTGAGCACTCATCTCAGATCGCTATTTAAAATGAACAATATCGGACTATAACCACGCCCACTTTTTCGATATCGAAAAACAGAAAAAGTGCGATAATTCATTACAAATGACAGATAAAGCGACGAAACTTGGTAGATGAGTTGAACTCATGACGCAGAACAGAAAATTAGTAAAAGTTTGGACAATGGGGGTGGCACCGCCCACTTTTAAGAGAAGGTAATTTAAAATTTTGCAAGCTGTAATTTGGCAGTCGTTGAAGATATCATGATGAAATTTGGCAGGAACGTTACTCCTATCACTATATGTACGCTTAATAAAAATTAGCAAAATCGGAGAAGGACCACGCCCACTTTTAAAAAAAAATTTTTTAAGTAAAATTTTAACAAAAAATTTAATATCTTTACAGTATATAAGTAAATTATGTCAACATTCAACTCCAGTAATGATGTGGTGCAAGAAAATACAAAAATAAAAGAAAATTTCAAAATGGGCGTGGCTCCGCCCTTTTTCATTTAATTTGTCTAGGATACTTTTAACGCCATAAGTCGAACAAAAATTAACCAATCCTTTTGAAATTTGGTAGGGGCATAGATTTTATGACGTTAAATGTTTTCCATGCCCAGTTTTTATACACAGTCGTCCGTCTGTCCTTCCGCATGGCCGTTAACACGATAACTTGAGCAAAAATC
This sequence comes from Eurosta solidaginis, assembly GCF_040869045.1. Taxonomy (NCBI): domain Eukaryota; kingdom Metazoa; phylum Arthropoda; class Insecta; order Diptera; family Tephritidae; genus Eurosta; species Eurosta solidaginis. The sequence continues at coordinate 65,486 of NW_027137041.1, read as the reverse complement.
GACATATCTTTAATGAACTTAGTTCACGTGCTTACTTGAACTCACTTTATCTTGGTGTGAAAAATGAACGAAATCCGACTATGACAGGCCCACTTTTTCGATATCGAAAATTACGAAAAATTAAAAAAATGCCATAATTCTATACCAAATACGAAAAAAGGGATGAAACATGGTAAGGTAATTGGATTGTTTTATTGACGCGAAATATAACTTTAGAAAAAACTTTATAAAATGGTTGTGACACCTATCATATTATGTAGAAGAAAATGAAAAAGTTCTGCAGGGCGAAATAAAAAACCCTTAAAATCTTGGCAGGTATTACATATATAAATAAATTAGCGGTATCCAACAGATAATGTTCTGGGTCACCCTGGTCCACATTTTGGTCGATATCTGGAAAACGCCTTCACATATACAACTACCACCACTTCCTTTTAAAACTCTCATTATTGCCTTTAATTTGATACCCATATCGTACAAACTCATTCTAGAGTCACCCCTGGTCCACCTTTATGGCGATATCTCGAAAAGGCGTCCACCTATAGAACTAAGCCCCACGCCCTTTTAAAATACTCATTAACACCTTTCAGTTGATACCCATATCGTACAAACATATTCTAAAGTCACCCCTGGTCCACCTTTGTGGCGATATCTCGAAAAGGCGAACACCTATGGAACTAAGGATTACTCCCTTTTAAAAAACTCATTAACACCTTTCTTTTGATACCCATATTGTACAAACAAATTCTAGGGTCACCCCTGCTCCACCTTTATGGCGATATCTCGAAACGGAGTCCACCTATGGAACTAAGGATTAATCCCTTTTAAAATACTCATTAACACCTTTCTTTTGATACCCATATGGTACAAACAAATTCTAGGGTCACCCCCAGTCCACCTTTATGGCGATATCTCGAAAATGCGACCACCTATACAACAACCACCACTCCCTTTTAAAACCCTCATTAATACCTTTAATTTGATACCCATATCGTACAAACACATTCTAGAATCACCCCTGGTCCACCTTTGTGACGATATTTCGAAACGGCGCCCACCTATAGAACTAAGGCCCACTCCCTTTTAAAATACTCATTAACACCTTTCATTTGATGCCCATATTGTACAAACAAATTCTAGGGTCACCCCTGGTCCACCTTTATGGCGATATCTCGAAACGGCGTCGACCTATGGAACTAAGGATTACTCCCTTTTAAAATACTCATTAACACCTTTCTTTTGATACCCATATCGTACAAACGCATTCTAGAGCCAACCCTGATCCACCTTTATGGCTATATCCCTAAATGGCGTCCACCTATAGAACTATGGCCCACTCCCTCATAAAATACTCTTTAATGACTTTCATTTGATACACATGTCATACAAACACATTCCAGGGTTTCCCTCGGTTCATTTTCCTACATGGTTATTTTCCCTTATGTTGTCACTATAGCTCTCAACTGAGTATGTAATGTTCGGTTACACCCGAACTTAACCTTCCTTACTTGTTGTAAGTAAAATTTTTTTTAAGAAGCTGTAGTTTCTTGGGTCACTCGTTGTGGGCGACACTATGTTTTTGCATATCACAGAGGAATGACGTCTTCGAGAAGTTGTAAACCAGCGGATTTGCGAGACCCACCTAGCCTAATTCGGTCTACCTGTTAAAAACCAGGACAAAAATGGGCTCCACATGTTTCATGTAACTCTTGAAGAAGCATTCTGGAGCGTAAGTTTATTTTCCCTTTTTTATTGTACTAAATGTATTGTACTAATGTTTTTTTTTTTTTTTTTTTAAATGTTTCATATATATATACATATATCTACATATATATAATTGCATAATAACTGAAATTGTTATGAAATGCTTTACGTTTTATTATAGTTTGGTACCAGGGTGAGAAAAAAGCCATGAAGTTCGCAGTGCCGAGGATTTGGAGGGAACCGAGTAATCATGACACTGATTGCTATTTTTGTGTAGTGAAACCACTGAAAGGGAGACGTTTAACGAAAACAATATATCCGGAACTACCATCGACATCCGCTCCAGTACCACATTCGGAACAAAATCCTGTACCTGATCCACCTGTGTTGGAAAAGCAACTATTCCCTCAAGGCAGCTTTCAAACACCGAGTTCATCTGCATCCGTACATTCCGAATTTGTTCCTCAATTTGAACCAGGAATACCACATCTCATCAACTCTGAAGATCTCAATGACTTAATAAGAGATTTAAATATATCAAAAGACAAAGCAGAGTTATTAGCATCGCGGCTTAAACAACGAAATTTACTTACTTCTGATGTTCGAATATCTCGGCAAAGAAAGCGTCATGAAGAATTTTCTTGTTTCTGCAGTAAGGAAGATGGACTCTGTTGTTTTTTATTTGAAGCAATTGGTATTCCTTGTAATACAAATGAATGGCGCCTCTTTATCGCCAGCTCAACAAAAAGTCTAAAAGCAGTTGTACTACACAATGGGAACAAATTTCCATCTATTCCACTAGCACATTCCATACATCTCAAAGAAAATTATGACAGTATTAAAATGCTATTAACTGCAATAAAATATACGGAATACAAGTGGGAAGTTATTGGAGACTTCAAGATGGTTTGTTTTTTTACTGGAATGCAAGGTGGATATACCAAACAATCCTGTTATCTTTACCTATGGGATAGCAGAAATGACGCAGCCCACTATCGCCAAAAACATTGGCCTGAACGTACTGAGTATGGAGTGGGAAGATTTAATATTAAACATGAAACAATTGTCGATCCTAAAAATATAGTGATGCCGCCATTGCATATTAAATTGGGCCTTATTAAATAATTTGTGAAGGCTCTTAATATTGAGTCTAAAGCTTTCAAATATGTGCAGACTTTTTCCAAAGCGAAAATTAAAGATGGTCTTTGTTGGCCCTCAAATAAAAAAAATATGAACTGCGATATTTTCCCAGACCTACTTAGCAATGAGGAGAAACTAGCTTCGAACAGTTTTAAGGCAGTAGGTCATGGCTTTATTGGGAATCATAGGGATGAAAATTATGATGAGCTGATAACTGGCATGATTACGAATTTTTCCGCCATCGGATGTAGAATGTCGCTAAAGATGCACATGTTACATTCACATCTGGATAAATTCAAAGATAATATGGGAGCTTATTCAGAAGAACACAGGGAGCGATTCCATCAAGATATAATGGAGTTTGAGAAAACCTACCAAGGCCAGTATACGGAAAGCATGATGGGGGACTATATTTGGACGTTATTAGAGAAAATGTTACCGAATATGGCAGGAAAAAGCATTTTTAAACATTTAAACTGTATTCTAAAACTAAATTTATAAGAATAAATCTTAAATTGATTTTTACTATACTAGAATAAATCAAATCTATGTCAAATGTTGATGAATTTTCATGTTTTTCGTTTTTCTCATTTTTTTCGAACAAAACCAAATCAAAAACTTTTTTATGTTCATATTCTTATTTCTGAGTGCAAAAGCAATAAAAATAAGAACGGGACTGCCTTCGGCTGTGCCGAAGACTTCATACCTTTCATGAATGGGGCTGAACAATAATCTTATCCCGTTCGTAATCTCCGAATAATCGGATGTATAAGATAAGAAATATATAGTGATCTACATACATTAACGATTTTTAAGATAAATATAAAATAAAAAACAGGTAGGTACTTTGTGTGAGGATGCAAAGTTTCAGGTTTTTTGTGGTCTGCGTGTAAAAACTATGACTACGAATCATGTATTTCAACAATATATGACGTAAACGTAACTATTTGATGAAATTTGATGAATTTTGAAGCTTCTAGCCGTAAAAAGGGGGCAAAAATTAGAGTTTATATCGGGTATATAATATATATACCACCGATCTCAATGATTTTTTCAGACATCAATATATGCTATACACGTAAGCATTTGGTGAAATTTGAAGCTTCTAGCTGTTAAAATGGGGCCGTAATCGCAAAAAAAAAAATATATATACTATATATATATACTATATATACCATCATATATATATTATATATATCACCGATCTCTATGATTTTTTGACACAACAATACATACTATATACGTAAGCAATCGGTGAAATTTGAAGCTTATAGCTGTTAAAATGGGGTAGAAATTGCGAAAAGTTTCTTATCTGAACAATCGGTTGTATGAGATATATACTATATATACAACCGATCTCTATGATTTTTTCAGACAACAATATATGCTATATACGTAAGCAATCGGTGAAATTTGAAGCTTACAGCTGTTAAAATGGGGCAGAAATTGCGAAAAGTTTCTTATCTGAACAATCGGTTGTGGGGGATATATACTATATATACGACCGATCTCATTAATTTTTTCAGGCAACAATATGTGCAATATACGAAATTATATGGTGAAGTTTGAAGCTTCAATCTGTTAAATTGAGTAAGATATTACAAAAATCCTCTTTTTCTGAAAAATCGGTTGTATGGAGGATATATGCTATAGTGGTCCGATCCGGTCGGTTCCGACAAATGTCTAATCGGACACCCAAATACACCTGCTCACCAAATTTTATCAAGATATCTCAAAAATTGAGGGACTAGTTTGCATACAAACAGACAGACGTACAGACGGACAGACGGAATGGCTAAATTAACTCAGCTCTTCAACCTGATTATTTCGGTATACTTAATGGTGGGTCTATCTATCTTCCTTTAAGGACTTACAATTTTTGGTTTCGTGACGAAATTAATATACCATTTCATTTTCATGAAAGGTATAAAAATATACGCACGACCCATGTATAAAAATGTTGTTGACCAGTGTTATCGAAGACTTTTGTTTGTGTATATAATAAATTATTTAGTTTTGTAGCAAAGCGACCCAATAAACGTACATACATATATATATGCTTCATATATACGTACAGGAGAAAGTTCACATAAAAGCAATGTACGACAAACACCAACACGAAGCATAATGAAAAACTGTCATCTACCCATTTAACGATGACAAATTTCACAATGTAAACTTTTGTAAATTTAAATACCATCAGTAACCTTCTTTGAAAAGTGAAAAGTGAATGGTTATGAACTATAAAATAACCCAGTATCACATACTTACATACATATATTAAATCTCAAAGACTATGCATAGAGAAAGTTGAAAATCTGCAAAAGTTTAAAGGTTAAGTGCTACGTTAGATAAAAGCTAAAGTTGCCTGATTTCTATAAAATACATATGTATGAAACAAGAGAGCAAGGAAGAGTTGTATGTGAATGTGTAGTAGTAAATTCACTTGCACACATCAACATAAGCTGACATAAGCTCGCAAACGGATTTTACGCTTTCAATTTTGTTGAAAATTACAAAAAAACAAAATAAGTTTAGCTACTGAAAAGTGAAATGGCTAAGCGCTTCAAGCTTATAAAAATGTTCACACATGATTTCACTTTATTGTTTTATGAGTGAAAACATTTCACACACACACACATATATCACAAGAACAACAACAAGGTGAATGAGAAAAAAATAAGTGCTTCATAAAGGGTTATTCGTTTGAAACAGAACAATTTAGGGTGAGCTGACTTTTAACTTATCTCAAATCGTATCGTGAGGTTGAGAGTGTGCAGGATTTGAATTAAGAAATTCATATACATCTTTCGAGTTTAAGTTCAGAAACTTTCAACTCAAGTTCAGAAAATTGCAATTCAAGTTGAGAAAATTACAATTAAAGTTCAGAAAATTACAATTCAAGTTCAGAATTTTCCAATTCCAATATCCCAAATTTTCTCCGAAGCGTGTACATCCCGAGCTTTGAAATCCAACAGAGGACAACTGTTTGCAACAAGTACATGAAGACGCTTTGGCCATGAAAATAATTCAGTCGACACCACAGTTTAGCAGCAGCTGAAGGGGGAGAACTCCACAGAGTTGCGAGAGGATGGTGGAGGAAGGCTTGATCTGTACACACAGTCCGTTTTTTGCGTGGTTGTGGACGCTCCGTTGACTGTGTAAGTGGTCATATCTTCGTGATCACTGTTGTCATACTCAATGCAGGTCAATGCTTGTGTAACTAAGAATATAGCTCCATGTCCTGGTAACTGACCTCTTATGAGAGGAGGAAAGAGAAGAGAGGAAAGAGTTTTTTCTTCGCTAGCTGCTTCATGTTAGCAAAATTGATTTAAGTGCGTTAAGAAGTCCAATGCTTCCAGAGCAGATACTAGGCCTTCATATCCATGTATCAAATTATTAGTGCTAACATTTACCATCTTACACACTTTTATTTCCATTACATGAAAGAAAAAAATACTAACAAATTTTCTGAACTTGAATTGTACTCGTCATTTTCCGAACTTGAGTCGTAGTTTTCTGAACTTGAAATGTAATTTTTTGAACTTAAATAGAAATTTCTGAAATTGAATTGTAACTTTCTGAATTTGGATTGTAAATTTCTGAATTTAAATTAGAAATTCTAAACTTGAATTGTAATTTTCTGAACTTAAAAGGTTTTAATAAATTAAATAGAGCCTTTTATATGCAATCCCCAAGCTTCTATAAACAAGAAGGTGATGTGAAAAGTAACAAAGCTTAATTAACGTATTCTTGGCACCGCTAGCCTCTTAGGACAAGGCTAGCAAAAGACAACTGGAGGGTGTTAAAGGTTAGGTTAGGTTGAAGTGGCTGCCCGAGGACTCGTTGTGATACCACAAAAATACAACATTACCTTTCCTCTTTGAAACAATTTGAGGACCTTGATGCGCACCCAGAAAGAGCTGCCGTGCAGTTGCAGATGAGGAACCACCATTTCCTCCCCTTTACAAATCCTGCACCATCGATGATAAGGCGCTCCAGCCCAGTTAGTGACCCTACAAGTGTGGAAATTGCATCCCTACTTAGGTGGTACACGTGACGGGATCTTTTGGAATCCCATTTTGGCCTTCAATGTCGGACACCACGGTATTTGTAGCCATGTTTCGTCGGCTCGACGGTGTATGGCTCTTTTAGCATTAGCTTGTATGTGGCAAGGGGCATACCCAAGCGTTCTTGGCCAGAAAGAATCTGCCTGGTTAAACCCAGCCTAGCGAGTTCATCTGCAATACAGTTTCCCTCAATGTCCCTATGTCCAGAGACCCATGTGAGGTGTACACGATTATGCTGGACCATCTCTTGAAGAGATCGGCGACAGTTCAGTGTTAGTTCAGAATTGAACGAGTAGGAGCCAACAGATTTAAAAAACTGGCAAACTGGCTGTCGCTGAGAATAAAGATTTCTTTGACAACATTGTGTGTCCCTATCCAAACTGGGGCTTCCATAATTTCTGAAACTTCTGCCTGGATTACGCTGTAGTGATCGGGTAGTCTGAAGTCTTCTAGAGGTCAAAATCCCTTGAATATACTCCACCTCCAGGTCTGTCGTTTAGCTTAGAGCCGTGCGTGTATATGGAAATGCTGCCATCAACAGCAAGATGCCTATCCAACTCCGTCCAGTAATCCCTACTGGCAATGCTTATCATAAAGTTGGTTTCCGCAACTGTTGTGGTCGCACAGCGATCCGTGCTAGGAGGAAAAAAACGGTATTTGTTTAGTATACTAGAGTGTCCTGTGGCTTTGTTGTTCCAACAGGACAACTCCCTTAAGCGCATGGCTGACGTTTCCGCCAGCTAACACGATTATCGCCAGCCCTAAGAATAAAGACGTCCAACTCAATATCTGTCCTGATATGGTGCCACTCTTACTTACTTACTAAGTTGGCTCTTAACCATTTAAATTATTATGGCCGCCCAACAGGGCGCGTCAGTCGCTTCTTCTTTGTGTTAACTGCCGCCAGTTGGTCACACCACCTGGTCCTTCCGGCAGAGAAGGGCCCGATTTCTTCCTCCGCTTCACACTTGTAACTTGTTGCCCAGCTTCTTGTCAGGATCTCAATACTTTTTCTGTAACATTATCAACAGCATTGATTTGGCTGAGCCTTCTCCCGAGCATTTATCGCTTCTGGCTCCATTACTAGCATTTCAGTAAGTTATGTTCAGCATCGTCCTCGTCTGCATCACTTACGTACTAAATAACTTCGGCTTTTGTTATTCTGTACAGGTATTTTTTTAAGCACCCATGCCGAGAGAGCTTTTGGGAAATGGTATATCAACCTCGCCAAAGCTTCTGGTACTTTGTGTTTCAACATCTGTGATTACTTTTGCTGTTCATTTAACTCATTACTAATTTTCCCTGCGTTTTTGCTATAGCACAAACTCTTCTTCCCCACTCCATTTTAAAACGAAATTCATGAGCCCTCTATCTATCTTAAACATTCTACTTTCACTTGTATGGCTGTTCCTGATACCGTAAGCGAAGGCTATTAAAAGAGCTCTTGTTCGCCTAGCAGATGTAAGAGGCTTACTCTTACGATTCTTATTCTGCAGTATGTTACCAATAGTTCGGAGCCGTACAGTAGTTTGAAAGGGATTATGTCCATCAGCAGCTTTCTATTACTTTCTGATGGCCGCACGATGTTTTGATATCAACTTTTTTCTTCCTGTAGGAGATAGAGCTTTTGCAGAGTATGTAAGTCAGCAGTCCGACCTTACGCCTGAGTAATTGACTACCTTCTTTCCGTACGTGTCATATACGTCCTGGATTTTACAGAAAACGACGTCAATGGTGCCTTTCAACTAGAGAAGAAAATTGTCTTTGCTGGAACATTTCTGCTGATTGCTACTCGGGCGCCAGTAAACGATACCATGTATGCAAACTCAAAAAAATAGTTCTTTCGGATTGGAAGCATTTTTAGTTATTTTAATATCAGGTTACGTAAATTTAAGGGGCAAATTATGTAGAATGCAATGAGTAATTTTTTGCCGTGTGAACGAAAATTTCTATCATATAAGAGCATTCATTCCCTTCAGTAAGTGTCAGTGAACCTGAATGCCTTTATGAAATGTTTGGTTTTATATAGTGTTGACCGTAAATGTGAGTAACTGCTACGCAAAGTGTCAAGACGTCATACATATTCTGGCCCTAAATTCGTAAATACATTTCATACAAGCTAAAAAAAATTTGTTCAGCCTTATTAATGACCCCCTTTATTTGTTTGTAACCACATACGAGGTCTCTTTAGATATTGACAACATGCGACAGGCGTCACTTTGCGCAGTTATTTTTGAAACTCCCCTAAGGGATTCAAATGTAGCGTAAGCCAATTGTATACCATATGTATGGATATCACAAGCTATGAATATTTTAAAGCCACTTACTTTCGCATAAATCACGGTACGGTCCCCTGCACCCCCTAGCGAAATTTTTTCCCTTCATGTTGCATTGTTATGGAGTTCTTAAGCATGTTCTTATTTTCATGAATCTAGCTTTAGGGAAAGGGGAGGGTGGAGCCGTGTGTAGAAGTCCACGAAAGTGGGGAAAGCTTCTGACTGCCATTCACCTGGGAATGGCCAGAGCGATTCTTTTGCATGCGGTTCAAGCAGCTCACTACTCCCGATCGCTTGCGGCCAAGTATCCTCTGCGTAGCCGCTAAACATCCGTTTACCGGTGAGCTAATGTGAGAAGGCGGCAACCTGACTAGGCCACTCTGACATAATCGGTTTAAGGGCTAGCCGGGGAGATCTTATCGGCAGCGTCTGTACACCTCTATTTGCGGCTGCAAGCGGGCGTCTGTCTTGGAGCAAGCGGCTCGCTATATACACGAGCAAGTAATAGTTTCACCCCCCGCTGAGCGGGTTGTGCGCTAGGCTTGGGACCCGCCACGTTAAACCATGAAATATACAAACAAGCCTCGGATAAACACACTCTCTATTGATAACGACCATGCCAAACGTTTGAAGGACAATGAATTGAGCGCATACACCTGGAACGTCCGCTCCCTGAATGGGATTGGTGCAGATGCCCTGCTGGTTGATGTCCTCGTCAAAGCACAATCTGACATCATCGCCATCCAAGAAATGCGTTGGACGAAGCAAGGAAGAAAGAACATCAAAAATTGTGACATCTATTGGAGTGGCCATACGAATAAGCGCAGTTTCGGCGTCGGATTCGTGGTGGGAGAGAGACTATGCCGCCAAGTTCTGGCGTTCACGCCTGTGGACGAGCGAAAATTTTTTTAATATATCATTCATCTGCGCCCATGCGCCGACAGAGGAGAAAGACGATGAGGTGAAAGACACTTTTTATGAACAATTAGAACGCACATACGAGCGCTGCCCCCGTCATGATATAAAAGTCGTGCTTGGCGACTTTAACGCCAGGGTGGGCAAAGAAGGTGTTTTCAGCCTACACAATGAAACTTCTCCTAACGGACTGAGGCTAATTGACTTTGCCGGTGCTCGAAACATGGTCATATCCAGCACCAGGTTCATGCATCAGATCAGATTCAGATACATCAAGCTACATGGCTGTCTCCTGATAGAAATACTCGCAATCAGATCAAACACGTTCTGATAGACGGACGGCATGCCTCCAGTGTTTTAGATGTGCGCACGATCCGAGAACCTAACATCGACTCGGATCATTATCACGTTTCGACCAAAATACGCAACCGCCTCAGCGCGGCTAAAACCAAGGAACAAAAAACACAAGGAAAGCTAGACGTCGAAAAGATTCAATCACAACAGACTGCCAACGATTTCGCAACACGACTGTCACACCTGCTCTCTGAGAGCACAACTCATCCTGAAGGAATACAGGAGAAGTGGGAGCATACCTCCAAAGCACTTCGCACTGCCGCCGAGGAAAAAATTGGCTATCGGCGGCCACGAAAAAACAACTGGTACGAAAAAGAATGCCGCGTTGCAACCGAAAGAAAAGACGCTGCCTACAGGGCTACATTAAAAGCTAGCGCAAAAAGAGGAGTGTGTGAACGCTATCGTGAGTTGGAAAGGGAAGCGAGACGCCTCTTCAGGAAGAAAAAAGCAGAAGCAGAAAGGCGTGTGTGCGAGGAGCTTGAGCTGCTAGCCACCAGTAATAACGCCCGAAAATGTAACCAAAAATACGGCGACAGACGGAAGGTTTTAAGACCGGGGCAAACTCCTGTAGGCGACCTTGTAACTGATGTCCAGAGAGTCCTTAGATTATGGAGGGAACACTTCTCTGCTCTCCTAAATAGAGGCAGCGATTCACCGCGCAGAGACGATGAACCCGATCCTGCAATCGATGATAATGGAATATATGTCCCCCCGCCCGATTATGACGAAGTTAGAATAGCAATAACCAGATTGAAAAACAACAAGGCAGTGGGCGTTGATGGATTGCCTGCGGAGCTATTCAACTACGGTGGCGAGGAGTAGGTAAGGCGCATGCAGCAGCTTCTTAGCAAAATATGGGCTGACGAGTATATGCCTGACGGCTGGAATCTAAGTGTTCTTTGCCCAGTCCACAAGAAGGATGATACTGCAAAATGCACCAACTATCGTGGAATCAGCCTTCTTAATATCGCATATAAGGTCCTTTCAAGTGTATTGTGCGAAAGATTGAAGACCACCGTGGACCAGCTGATTGGACCTTATCAGTGCGGCTTGAGACCTGGTAAATCTACCATCGACCAGATTTTCACAATGCGCCAAATCTTGGAAAAAAGCCGTGAAAAGAGAATCGACACACATCACCTCTTCGTCGACTTTAAAGCCGCCTTCGACAGCACGAAAACGAGCTGCCTATATGCCGCTATGTCTGAATTTGGTTTCCCCGCAAAACTTATACGGCTGTGCAAAATGACGTTGAGCAACACCATCAGCTCAGTCAGAATTGAGAAGGGCCTCTCCGAGCCGTTCGAAACTAAACGAGGTTTCAGACAGGGTGACCCCCTATCGTGCGATTTCTTTAATTTGATGCTGGAGAAAATTATACTAGCTGCAGAACTTAACCGCACTGGAACAATATACTATAAAAGCGTGCAATTACTGGCATATGCTGATGACATTGATATCATCGGCCTAAACACCCGCGCTGTTAGTTCTACTTACTCCAAACTGGAAAAAGAAGCGGTAAGGATGGGTTTGATGGTGAATGAGGACGAAACGAAGTACCTGCTGTGATCAAGCAAAGAGTCAACGCATTTGCACCTTGGCAACCACGCTACTGTTGGCAGCCATAATTTCGAAATAGTAAAAGACTTCGTTTATTTGGGAACCAGCATCAACACTAGCAACAACATCAGCACTGAAATCCAGCGAAGTATCAATCTTGCCAATAAATGCTACTTTGGACTAGGTAGGCAATTGAAAAGTAAAGTCCTCTCTCGGCGAACGAAAATCATACTCTACAAATCACTTATCGTACCCGTCCTGCTATATGGGGCAGAAGCATGGACCATGACAACACCAGATGAAGACGCTTTGGGAGTGTTCGAAAGAAAAGTCCTTCGAAAGATTTATGGACCTCTACGCGTAGGCGATGGCGAGTACCGAAGAAGATTTAATGATGAGCTGTACGAGATATATGCAGACATCAACATAGTCCAGCGAATTAAAACGCAGCGGCTGCGCTGGCTAGGCCATGTTATGCGAATGAAAGATGATGCTCCGGCCAAGAAAGTGTTTCTATCGGAACCCGCCTATGGAAGCAGAGGTAAAGGGCGGCCCCCACTCCGTTGGAAGGACCAGGTGGAAAATGATTTAAACTCCCTTGGTGTGACCAATTGGCGCCGGTGGCGGAGCGAAGGAGCGACTGGCGCGCCTTGTTGGACGGCCATAATCGTTTAGACGTTTAAGCGCCATTTAAGTAAGTAAGTTAATCATACCAAAGGCTTATACGAACTAGCTTCCTTGCGACGATACGCTAAGGATTTCAAGAACCCATATACCAGGAAAATCTTATACAATGCTTTAGTGCGTTCTAAGCTAGAGTATGCTTCAGTCATCTGGATTCCTATACACTCTTCACACTCTTTAAGAATTGAAAGAATTCAGCGCAAGTTCATAGGATTTGCTGCTCTACTTCTACACTTTGTTAATCCTCTGCCACCCTACAATGCTAGATACATGCTTATCAATGCCTTGCACTTGAAGTTAGACGTTTTGCTCAAAATCTAATGTTTATATTGGAAACAATATCCCGTGCCATTGACTGTTCGGACCTGCCTGCAGTTGACTTTCAATGTCCCTAACAGAGCTCCTCGACTTCACAATACATTCCGCGATGAAGTGCTGCGTTCGAATCACTTCAGTTCCGCATCTCTTCTAAGAGGTTTTGTAGAATTTATTCGCCTATCCAGAAGCCTTCATCTAGATTTTGCCATGTCAAGGTCTCTGTTTAAGACACGCATTGAGTCTTATTACTTATCTCAGTAAATCTCACTTTAAAATTGTTAAACTAGTACAAAGTTAACCTCTCATCTAGTCAGTAAGGTTGTTACCATTTGACTTAATTAAGATAAGTATGAATATCCGCCAAATACAAATACAAAGGTGAAGAGCTGATAAAGAGCAGACATCAACTCCTATGCAAAATACGGTCGGATGAGCGCATGCCTCCAGATTGAAACTAAGTGTACGCTACTCAATCCACAGAAAAGGCGATTCCGCAAACCACGCCAAATACCGCGTAATCTTTCTGCTCAATATCTATCTAGCATACTGTGCGAAAGAATGAAGCCCATAGTCAACAAACTGATTAAACCTTATCAGTGCGGCTTCTTCACGATGCGACAGCTCCTGGAGAAGACTCACGATATGTGAATCGGTACTATCCATCTTTTCATTGTTCTCAAAGCAGCATTTGTCATCCAAGAAAGAATCGGCGCATCCGCGGCTTGACAGCACGTCTCTATTGACGAATACAAATTCGCAACTTTGAAGGATTTCGTCTTTAATAACAAAAACAATGTCAGCTTAGAAATCCAACGGAGAATAACTCATGCCAATAAGTCGTACTTTCAAATGAGTAGGCAATTGAAAAGTAAAGTTCTCCCTCAACAAAACAAAAATCACGCTCTACAAGTAGCTCATCATATCTGATGTATCGCTCGGAATCATGGACCGTGTCGAGAGCAGATGAGATGGCTCTTGGAGTGTTCGAGAGAAAAGTTTTCCGAAGGATTTGTGGTACAGTCTGTGATGGCGACGGCGAGTATCGAAGGAGGTATAATAATGAGTTGTATGAGATATCACTATAGTGCGGTAAATAAAACGCAAAGGCTTCGCTGGATAGGTTAGGTTATGCGAATGGACGAAGACACTCCAGTCAAAAAATTATTTCAGTCATTACCGTAGTTTGGAAGTAGTGGAAAGGGGAGATTTCCATTGAGTTGGAAGAGGCAGAGATTTTCTTTAAGTAGATTTTAGTTCCAGCCAGAGATACCCATTCTTTTGAGTAACCCGTAAGGCCGCTTCATCTTTTCTGTATTCATATACATCTTTGCTGACGGTATAAAGCAAACCAGAATCGAATTCAGTTACGAAGCCAAGGCAAGAAACTGGGAGGCATGGAAATGAGCAACTATCGGTTTGTTAGCTATAAGTTTTCGGTTTGTTATAGTCGGAATATGGGTGTTATTTATTTCTTATCAGCGAGTTATGGGTTTTCGATTTCTTCTCGAAGTATTATCGATTGGTTTTTAAAATATTTTCGAAATTTTATTGAAAATTTATAATTTTATTAGAGTTGGGTCATTTCGTTCTGAACTTGTTCAATTGACCGGGTCTCTCAACTGAACAAGTGAACTAGATCTTCGATTTCTGTTCTTTTTGTTCTTTTAGTTCATTTGTTCTTTTAGTTCGTTTTATCTAATGTTATTCTTTCTCTCTTCTCGTTCGCGAACATTGTAAATTCATACATACATACGCAGAAATTCACAGTGAGCACGAATGTCGATGATGACACTTACACTAAAGATATGTGTGGTCATCTTTGTGTGACACTGCTACAAAAATATATGTATGGACTATTTATGAAAATCATGTTTTATAAGAAACTAATCATTACATTTATTAAACTTGAATATATACATATATTACCTTATTTATTCATTACTCATTTAAATATACCTACACAAAGCATTGCTGCATACACACCCCCATCTATACTTGTTGGCTTTTTTCGCGGGTGCGAGCAGCATTGATGAAATTTGCTTGAAAAAAAAAGAACAGATGAACAAAAAGAACAACTTGTTCGTTCATCAGAAAAAGAACGAAAGATTCGAATCTCTGAAATGAACGAAAAAGCACAACTCTAAATTTTATGATCGAAAAATCATTGATTATTTATCAAAAACTATCGATTTACTATCGGAGTATTATCTGCTTCATACCTAGAAAAATTTTCTTTTTTTTAAGGCAGCATATAGCATATCAATCAAAAAGATTGTAAATAAGGAAACATTGCCCGTAAATAAGCGAACATGCGAGTCAGTCTAGGACTAGGCAGAGCTTCCTATAATGGTGCATAACTATGCAGGGTTCAAGTTAGGTCTAGATTTTTTTCTAGCCGAGTATTTACATGCGTATTTAGGTGTGACTTGGCTAGAGTTCCTACAGTGGCGATTGAATTATTGAAGATTAAAAATTTATAGATTTTTTAATTAAAAAAATATGAAATTTTATCCGAAATTTGTAGACTTATTATAAAAAAGATATCGATATAACACCTAAATTTATCGATCTGCTATCGTATTTATCGGATTGATATCGAAAGGATATCGATTCGTTGTCATAAAGGTATCTATTTGTTATCAGAAATTTATTGCTTTGTTATCGAAAGGTTATCGAAATATTGTCGAAAAGTTAAAGATTATTAATCGAAAAGCAACCGGTAGGTTATAAAAAAGTTATCGATTTGCTATCAAAAAGTCATCGATCTCTTATTTGAGTGTTACAATTTATTATTGGGTTGTTATCGATTGATATCGACGACTCATTGATTGGCTTTGAAACTGATAACTCTTCAACTTAAAATCTATAACCCATCGGTAACCAGTCGATAGCGAGCAAATAAGCCGATGAGGCTCTTCTCAAAGAGGACAAAATCATTTTTTTCTTGTAAAGTTACCACTATATTGGTTTTACTTCAACGCCTAGGCGGGCTCTAGATAATTTGAATTAATTTAGTTTCTAGACGTACACCTGTGTGTTCACACATCGAACTTTACTGGAACTTGGTACTCATAGCTCTTTTTCTATTCAGTCCTATTTGACGGTGGTGTAGACTACGATCATTCTTTCCATATCATCCCCTTTTGGCAACGCCTAAATACTAGTTCTTAGAACAGAAAATCATATAACGGAAGTCATCCACTTATTAACCCCCTCACTTCTCATTACATTGCAGAAAAACTTTCATCCAAAACCAACAATTCAAGTAAATCAGCTTCTCTAATTTTTAATAACAAAATGTCCATATAAAAGGACACAAAAACTCCTGATCCCTGCTACGACGTTTTAATTCGTCTGATATCAAGTGTATGTTTTTCATTTGTCCGACTTATTGAAATTAAAAACTATTAATGTCATTTGCTTACAATTACTTTTTTATTAGTAAAGTATATTCCTTTAAAACAAATAATACTAATTATGGTCTTCCTAATAGCTAATTACTCATTCTCAACTTCCCACAAAAGTAGATACCAAAGGCCATAGAAAATGGGAAGCAAAATATTACAACCCAACCAAAATCCGGCCAAATTTGCACAAAACTCAACTACAGCCCACAATATGGCATATTTGACAATTCAACTTCTACAATTTAAAAGTTTCACACCACACGACAGCAGCGGTGACACGCGCTTCAGACTATCGAGGGGGTCAAGAGAGGAAGTAAAACAGTAGCATTTTGAAGTGATAGAGCGGGAAATACGAAGCCAAAAACCAAAACACAAAACTACAAACTTAACTCTACAAACTAAAATAACAATGAATATGAATATGACACTTTTATGGCATTTTTATGTGCACGACGGCAACCGACGGTTGCTGCACAGCACACTTTTAGCGCTAGTGGTGGTACGGGGCGTATACCTAAATTTCACTTTTTGCCGGCATAGCTCTTTATGGATAAGCAAGTTATGTATGGGGTATTCCATCCCATTTCGACCAATTTTGAACCTGACCCCTTTAGAATTGGCTGAAAGTTTTTCTTCTTTTTCTAGCTTACGAAGGACGTTTTTCAGAAGTTTTTCAAATTTTTTCATCCAACTCAAAAAAAGTTATGAAATTCTATAACTTTTTCAAAAATTGACCGTTTGGGATCTTTTTTTTTTTAAAAATTTGTTTTTAAATGTACTTTTCGGAAAAAATTCAAAAAAAATTTGTAAAGTTTTTTTTTTGTACTTTTTCAGTTTTTCGAGATTTTTCGAATTTCGCCCTTTTTTTCTCATAAAAAATTTCAATCAATTCTGCAATCATCCCCACTAATCCCGGAGTGGGCTGAGAATTCTTTTTTTTTATGTAATTTTTTTCAAAATATTTAAAACTTATTTTGAGTTGGAAAACGGTGTTTTTTTTTCAAAATGCTATAACTTTTTCAAAAATTGACCGTTTGGGATCATTTTTTTTAGATATGTTTTTAAATGTACTTTTCGGAAAAAATACAAAAAAAAAATTTAAAGTTTTTTTTCAATTAAATAAAAAAAAAAAATCTCGGCCCACTCCGGGATTAGTGGGGATGATTGCAGAAGATTTTTATGAGAAAAAAAAGGGCGAAATTCGAAAAGTCTCGAAAAACTGACAAATTAAAAAAAAACTTTAAACATTTTTTTGAATTTTTTCCGAAAAGTACATTTAAAAACAAATTTAAAAAAAAAAAAGATCCTAAACGGTCAATTTTTGAAAAAGTTATAGCATTTTGAAAATAAAAACGGTGTTTTTTTTAAAATTCATAATTTTTTTGAGTTGGATGAAAAAATTTGAAAAAATTCTGAGAAACGTCCTTCGTAAGCTAGAAAAAGAAGAAAAACTTTCAGCCAATTCTAAAGGGGTCGGGTTCAAAATTGGTCAAAATGGGATGGAATACCCCGTATATAAGTTATACGTACGTACGAGTAAGAAGGCAGCTGTTGAGGCATAAAAGTATTATTATATTGTTTTCTTTTCTGTTTTTTTTATTTTCTTTTTTGAGTTTTTTAATAACTACGCTAATATACAGATATATGTATGTATGTACACATGTACCTGTATTGATATATGTGTAAGTGTAGATAATGAAAAAAAAAATGCGACGGAAATGACAAGCCATAGTCATATTTCCTTATGCTAATAGATGACTCCAAGCTTACTCCAAGCTGGAAAAAGAAGCGGTAAAGATGGGTTTGATGGTGAATGAGGACAAAACGAAGTACCTGCTGTCATCGAGCAAAGAGTCAGCGCATATGCGCCTTGGCAACCACGCTACTGTTGGCAGCCATAATTTCGAAATAGTAAAAGACTTCGTTTATTTGGGAACCAGCATCAACATTAGCAACAACATCAGCACTGAAATCCAGCGAAGAATCAATCTTGCCAATAAATGCTACTTTGGACTAGGTAGGCAATTGAAAAGTAAAGTCCTCTCTCGGCGAACGAAAATCATACTCTACAAGTCACTTATCGTACCCGTCCTGCTATATGGGGCAGAAGCATGGACCATGACAACAGCAGATGAAGCGGCTTTGGGAGTGTTCGAGAGAAAAGTTCTTCGAAAGATTTATGGACCTCTACGCGTTGGCGATGGCGAGTACCGAAGAAGATTTAATGATGAGCTGTACGAGCTATACGCAGACATCAACATAGTCCAGCGAATTAAAACGCAGCGGCTGCGCTGGCTAGGCCATGTTATGCGAATGAAAGATGATGCTCCGGCCAAGAAAGTGTTTCTATCGGAACCCGCCTATGGAAGCAGAGGTAGAGGGCGGCCCCCACTCCGTTGGAAGGACCAGGTGGAAAACGATTTAAACTCCCTTGGTGTGACCAATTGGCGCCGGTTGGCGGAGCGAAGGAGCGACTGGCGCGCCTTGTTGGACGGCCATAACCGTTTAGACGGTTAAGCGCCAATTAAGTAAGTAAGTAAGTAATAGATGACATTGTGTATCCGGCCTACTTATAAATTTGAAAGAGTTGCATAAAATTTTAAATGAAATTTTTCAATGACTTTGTGTACCATTACCATAAGCCTACAATATATAGCGATTACTTCTGTGTTCGTGCAGTCTAGGAAAAGTAAGCTGCCTATAAATGAGATGTTCCGAGCCAGAGTTAATTAATCGATATTGAAGATCTGTCGACTTCATACCGCCAGAAAAATTGTGGTAATTTGTCGACATTTTTTTAACTTTGTTATAATGTACCTTCACAAAAGTACAACAATTTATCATTAGGACACTTAGTACATTGGCTTGAAAGAACACATCTTACACAAGAAGCATTTAAGAGAGAGCTTGGAGTAATATGTAACATTGCTGCAAATAACGCATATAAAAAAACAATTGTAGAAAACTCACAAGAAATCATAGAGTACAAAAGAGGAAACAATTAAAAAGGAAAGTACAAGAACTTGGAACAATGACATATACTCGAAGGGCAACTTATAAATTGGCATACTTTAAAATAATAGCACAGCATACAATAATAACACAGAGTTCAAAACACTTGGAAGGCTTTAGAGGAAAAACTATAAACTAACACCAACTCAGAAGAACATGACAACATGTAAGAACGAGGTTCAGAGAACACATTCGAGATTCGAACAAAAAAGCACCGAACCCAACCATTATACCCGAGTTGAACTTTGCGAATTAGACGGTCGAAAATAAATTCTCCCCAGCACACATCAATCAAACAGTAAAGTGCTTCGCGTGCAAGCAAAAGACCGTCGTCTGAATGTACTCGAAGAAATGGAAATCTACAAACAAAAAACATTCGACGGTAGAATAATAAACGAGCAGACAAACACTATTTCTGACACATTATTTCTGCCCTTAAAACTTATTTAAGAAAACAGAACAAGCACACAGGTACAATAGACATACACGCATCAACAAATAGACACAAAGCAATGAGCCAGAAAAAAAAAACAAAGACTTAAATTACTGACTTCTACCTACTTCAGGTAACCACACAAACTGATCAGTGAAAACCACCCCCGTGTCTGAATGAACATATAACACACACAATGCTTGCTCATGCACCTACGAACTATAAATATAAGACAAGAACAGATCAGAACGAAAAATTGCACTAAAGATGGCACAACGCCAACACAGGGCTGTCTTCAAATAAAGCTTGACAAGGGTTCAATTCTATTCCGCCCAATTCTGGGTATCTTTTTTTATACTCAGCATGCTTTGCACACAGAGTATATTAACTTAGATTGGATAACGGTTGGTTGTACAGGTACAAAGGAATCGAGATAGATATAGACTTCCGTATATCAAAATCATCAGTGTCGAAACAAATTTTGATTGAGCCATGTCCTTCCGTCCGTCCGTCTGTCAGTTAACACGATAACTTGAGTAAATATTGAGATATCTTCACCAAATTTGGTACACGAGCTTATCTGGACCCAGATTTGTATTGAAATCGGATGATAACCACGCCCACTTTTTATATATATAACATTTTGGAAACACACAAAAAACCTGAGTATTTAGTAAATAATACACGTATAATGTTGAAATTTTACGTGTGGACTGATATTGAAACTCTTGATAAAAATTTGAAAAAAAATTTTTTAATGGGCGTGGCACCGCCCACTTGTGATAAAATCAATTTTACAAATATTATTAATCATAAAAAAATTCATCACAAAATTCGGCAGAGAGGTTGCCTTTACTATAAGGCAATGCTTTGAAAAAAACTAACGAAATTGGTTAAGGACCACGACCACTTTTATATAAAAGATTTTTAAAAGGGTCGTGGACGGATAAAATAAGCTATATCTTTGCAAAAAAGAGCTTTATATCAATGGTATTTCATTTCCC
Organism: Eurosta solidaginis; assembly: GCF_040869045.1. Classification (NCBI taxonomy): domain Eukaryota; kingdom Metazoa; phylum Arthropoda; class Insecta; order Diptera; family Tephritidae; genus Eurosta; species Eurosta solidaginis. Next base: position 44,609 of record NW_027137041.1, on the reverse strand, counting down.
ATTTTCATAGCGGCCACCGTGGTGTGATGGTAGCGTGCTCCGCCACCACACCGTATGCACTGGGTTCACACCCCGGGCAAAGCAACATAAAAATTTTAGAAATAAGGTTTTTCAATTCGGAAAAAAAATTCTAAGCTGCGTCGCCCTCGGCAGTGTTTGGCAAGCTCTCCGAGTGTATTTCTGCCGTGAAAAGCTCTCAGCGAAAACTCATCTGCCTTGCAGATGCCGTTCGGAGTCGGCATAAAACATGTAGGTCCCGTCCGGCAAATTTGTAGGGAAAATCAAGAGGAGTAGGGAGAGAAATGAGATGCTAACCAAACAGTTCCTGTTGAATACCCAGAAACCTGGGTATCCCAACAGACATCTGATTGATGAGCCAGCACCGCCTAGGGACTTAAGGAGTCATCCCCGTAAGCATTTTGAGGAAATACGGCACCTGAGAACTCAGCCGTATGAAGCAAAAAAACACAAGCAGGTCCTTGGTGAACTCCACAAACAGGCGTCGGACCTTTATGCCGGGAATTGCCCGGTGAATCCAGTACTCGGGGAACATTACCAAAAACTTGCGGAAGAGGAACGCATACTCCCCAGGGAAACGCGAGTCACTCTGGCTCAACTTCGTTCTGGCTACTGTAACAGGTTAAACTCTTACATATTCAGAATCAACCCCGACATACAAAATGTATGCCCCGCTTGCAATGTGTCCCCACATGACACCAATCATCTCTTTAATTATAGTGTGGAACCAACGCCTCTAACACCCCTTTCTTTATGGTCCACCCCTGTCGAAACAGCAAGTTTCCTTGGACTCCCGTTAGAGGATATTGATGACAATTTGTGATCGGTCGCAGCTATTAGGTGGGGCGAAACATTGCTACAACAACAACAACAGGAGCACGACACAAATTGGAAGAGAAGCTTGGCCTTCGATCTCTTAGGAGGTTATCGCGCCTTACATTTTTTTTTTTTTTTTCATTTCCCAAGTGGATTTATAACAACCAATAGGAAAAAATTCAATTAAAAAAAATGGGCGTGGCACCGCCCATTTTACGACTAAGCAATTTTCTTTGTTTCGGGAACCGAAACCCGAAGAAAAATTAACGGATCGAAATAAAATTGGGTACACAAATTATCCCTATAGTAGAGAATATTTCTAGTAAAAATGGACGGGATCGGTTAAAGATCACGGCAACTTAGATATAAAACAAGTTTAAAAGGGTCGTAGACTAGAAAAATAAGCTTTAAATTAGCAAAAAATTGTTTTGAATCAATGATATTTCACTTATCAAGTTTTGTTGTAAGAGGAAATGGGGAAACTTTTTTAACGGGCGGTGCCACGTGTTATGTAGAAAAGTAATTGATCAGAAATGAAATGTGAAGCTCACGCTTAGTATATAATGTTCGCTTACACCAGAACTTAGACACCTTTACTTGTTTTTTGTTTTTGATAAGACTTAAACTTCGCAGTGGATATCATAACTACTTATATGCTGTCTAATTCTGTATATTTATAATTTTTTTAAAAGAGTACCTAAGTCTTAAACCGCGACAGAGCCGAAATAGGGTGATATTGACCTCAGCAATGGATATGTTATTTGTATTCTGTGTAAACTTTGGTATTTTTGATGCTTTTGCTAAGTCTGATACTCCGAAAGTATACCTTAATCTCAACCACCGGAAGAGCTGAGATAGGGTGATCTTTAAAGCAATAATGGATACCATAATTTTATTACGCCCAATGCTGCATATTTTTTTTTTGTGAAGTCTTAAGCCGCGAAAGTCTATTATTTAGTATAAGCGCTCTTCCATAAAGCACTGTTCAAATCTATCCATAGTTATGTATTTCTGCAAGGATCTGCAAGGCACGAACTGCATTCCACAGGTTAGGCCGAGAATGGCGCTCTCGCATATTGTCGATGAAAACAAAACTAAGGATTTTTAACACCAGCGTGAAATCAGTTCTGTTATAACGGGCCCGAAACCTGGCTTGTCTCTGACCGCATTAACCGACGACTGCAAACGTTTATAAACAAGTGTCTGAGAATAGTCTACCGTATCTTCTGGCCAAGAGCAATAAGCAACGCCGATCTACTGTCACTCGCGAACAACACCCCAATCTACACTGAAATTAAAAAACGTAAGTGGGGTTGGATCGGTCACACTCTCCGCAGAGAAGATGACAACGTTGCCAAAATGGCCTTCCAATGGAACCCAGAGGGAAGGATGCGTACGATTCTCAATGAGAGCTCTTCCACCGCCACCTGGAATGAAATAAGCCGTTTAGCGACTGATAGAAGTCGCTGGAGAGCGTTCGTCTCCGCCCTATGCTCCGACTAGGAGCGACAAGTTGTGCTTCTGAATGGCTATGGTATTAGTTTTAACTTTTGCGATTGTCAACTAGATTTTCAATTCTATCTAGGAATACAACAACTATGTATTTCAATAGAAATTTGCTGATTATGAAAACTTAACCAAATACATGCAACAATTGCACGCGCAATACAAACAAACACATAAGTGTTTATTGCAATTAGGTATATGCTTACATTCGACTAAGTGACATATTTGTAGTGCAGGCAGGTAGAAATTATTTGTAGAACATACAAACGCACACGCTTACGCACATAATGATGCCTATTAGAACATACTCAGCACTTAATTATTATAAAATTGATTTGCATTTGAACAATTTACACATCATTGTTATCATTATCAATATATATAATATAACGGTTTAACGAGACAGCTAACAAATATGTACATAAAATATGATATAAGTAGGTACAAATGTATTTTGTATATATGTATGTATTTGTAGTTGCTTGTGCGAATCAGCAAATTTTCAAAGTTTGCACATCCTTAAATACAATTCCTACAAATATACATAATGTTACATTTCCGGTTCCGCTGTCGTCATGCTTAGTGCAGCATAACATTTGTGAAACGCAACAGCATGACTTAATTCATATGTGACAGCTGTTTAATGTAGGCTATACATATTTATGCGTCTTTATTATTAGATATAAAAATACGTTTTGATCATTCGTAGTAGTAAAACAGCAGTCGTTAAATACAATTTTTCTTAAAAAAAAAAGAATGTCAGCTTTAAATCAAAGCACTTTTACCTTTAGATTAGTGTTGAGCCAAATCGTTTCTGACTGCTATTCGTAGTCATTGGCAAATCACTGTTATTCAGTGATTTAATTGCGGATAGAAATAGAATAGAAGTGAATTGCGGCAACACTGGCCTGCCTTTTATCTAATCTGAAACTGGGGTTCAAGGGATAGTGTATCGCAACTCATAGCTTATCCAACCCCATTGTCAACCTCACCTACCCATGGTGAATCCTGTTTCTTTAGCAGCCGAGGCGTCCCCAACTTCCTCGTGAAGCTAAAGGGTGGGGGTCGAGATGTCCTTGTAGGTTCAATGTAGTAATTTTAAATCGATGCTGAACTGATCTTAGTTACATCAAATTGGTTGTAAGAAAATTATTTGCAACGGGAGAAGTGAAAAATTACTAAGCCAATTTTAGACCAAAGAAGACTGAAGTTGCCACTGCTCGGTATTCTGCTAGATCCAAAGATATGATAACAAGAATGATCTCAAGGGCTTCGTCGCTTTGTCCGTAGAACACCATTTATGCTGATTATGACTGTTCGCCATGCAACTACTCCATACAGCGATATGGGTCGATTAATCGCGGTATAAATCTATCAGCATGTATTGGGAGTAAGCGGCCTATTTTTCTCCCTCCTTTTTGGCATTGAATGACGTTATCCTTCCAGTTTAGCTTTTTGTCTAGATTGGCCTTATCGGCAAGATTAAGGCTCACACCATTTAGTTCCCGTAGGTTTAATGGTGTTCTTTTGTACGGTTTAGTCTTTACAATTATCTCAACTTGAGAGGAATCGACGTAGAGTAAGCACCGGGAGGCCTACAAGAAAACCTCTCTCAATGATAACTGCATCCACATAATATTTGAAGGAATTTGCAGCTGTAAGCAAAAGCTAGCTTCATCACCTAATAGCGAGATTAACTTTAGGTTTCATAGAAAAAGGGAAAGTATACCACCCTAAAGTGGATTTTTCTTCCCTTTAGTAGTTGATCATTCAGCCCCACTAGAGACTTATTTACACTCAGATTCGTAATAGTGTTGTTAACAGCTTCTGAGCTTACGTTGTTTTACGCTCCTTCAATGTCTCAGGAAGGCCATAAGACAATAATCCTTTTCGATCAAAAATGTTTCAATAATATAAACCAGTCTAGAAAGAGCAATTTCTGTTGATATGCTGTTGATTTGCGCAAGTTGATAGCTAGATATGAGGTTTCTAGCAATAGTAGTAATGAGGAAGTTGCTAATTATAATCTCCAAAGTCACACAACATGAAGATGGAAAGACTGATTGGTCTGTATCACAATGTAGTTCTTTGCCTCGTAATCAGATGTTTTCCCAGCTTACAGAATTAACTGTGGCACTTCTCCACTCACACGGGATAAATTTCAGAGCCAAGCAGGCATCATAAATAAGAACCAGCTTTTGTCTTTATAGAGTTAATAAGCTAAGCGCACTTAATCTCGTCTGATCCATCAGTCTTGAATGGCTTGAAGCTTTTAACTCACAGCTTAACCTTCTACTCGGTGATGGCTTTGTTTAGAGACAGATTTATTGCAGGTACTTCTAGCGCATTGTGCAGAATTCCCAGAAAATGTGTATTAAGGACCCGTTCATTGCAATTCGCCGTACCATCCTCGCCGTACTAGGCCTCCGCAAAAAGCTCATATCTGTGATAAGACCCATTATTAATTTCTACGAAAAAAAGCTCACGAACTTCTCCAAATACAACTAAAATGAATTTACCTGTACGTGCGTGGTTGACACAAAATTAAGACGAATTGGTGTTTTTACATGCAGCGGCAGGAAACCCGCACAACAAAGACAAAACTATAGACAAAGTTAAGGAAATGAGTAGGCAAACAAACATCACAAAAGCAAATTCATACACAAATAGACAATAAAGAGTGATTGTCTAAATAAAAAGATTTACAAATGAATGCAAACACATTGTTTACCAAGAGCGTAAAATAGATACAATAGGCGACATATATATGTATATACTTAGGGTGGACTAAAGAAAATAGAAAATTTGGTGTTTTTTTTTAAAAGATCCCAGATAAACGTGCTACCTGTAAAAAAAAACAACTGGAACGATGAATAATACCGCGTCGAAACCGAGAGAAAAGACGATTCCTACAGGGCTACGTTAAAAGCGAACGCAACAAAAAGAGTGTCAACGTTACCGTAAGTTGAAAAGGAAGCGAGACCTCTTTACAGGAAGAAAAAACCGGAAGCAGAAAGGCGTGTGTGCGTGGAACTTCAGTTGCTAGCCACCAGGAATAACGCCAGTAAATTTTAATGAACAAATTCGTCGACAGCAGGAAGGTTTTTAGTCCGGGGCAAACTCCTGTAAGAACGAAAACGTCGACCTTGTAACCGTGGTCCATAAAGTAGTTAGAGAGTACTTAGATTATGGAGGAAACACTTCTCTAAATTAGGGCACAGAGATTTTCTGCACAGAGATGATGAACCCGATCCCGCAATCGATGATGATGGAACTTATGTCACCCCACCGATTATGACAAACAACCTAAAAGACCGCGGAGACTGACTGATTGCCTGTGGAGCTATTCAAATAAGGCGGTGACGAGTTGGTAATGAGCTTCTTTGCAAAATATGGTCGGACGAGTGCATGCTCGACGATTGAAATCTAAGTGTTCTTTGCCCAGTCCACAAGAAAGGGGATCCTGCAAAACTGCGCCAACTATCGTGGAAGCAACTAACTTATTATCGTTTATAAGGTCCTGTCAAGTCTATTGTGCGAAAGATTGAAGCCCATCGTCAACCAGCTGATTGGGCCCTATCAGTGCGGCTTCAGACCAGGTATATCTACCATGGACCAGATTTTCACAAAGCACTCAATTTATGAAAAAACACGCCTGCTTACAGCCACCTTCTACACGAAAGCAGCTGCCCATATGCCACTATGTCTGTACTTATACGGTTGTGCAAAGTGACGTTGAACAGCATCATCAGCCCAGTCCGAATATTGAAGGGCATCTCAGCCGTTCGAAGCTAAACGAAGCAGCTCTGTTAATGATTAAGAGAAAGGTTATTCCAAAGATTGAAGGACCTCTAGGCGTTAGCGATGGCGAGTACCGAAGAAGATTTAATAATGAGCTGAACGAGCTTTACGCAGACATCAGTATAGCCTAGCGAATTAGAATTCAGCGGCTACGCTTTCCAGGAAATGGTATGCGAATGAAAAATTAAGCTCCGGCTAAGAAAGCATTTGTATCGAAAGCAGAGGCAGAGGGCGGCCCCCACTACGCTGGAAGGACCAGGTGGAAAACGATTTAAACTCCCTTGGTGTGACCAATTGGCACCAGTTGGCAGAGCGAAGAAGCGACTGACGCGCCTTGTTAGACGGCCATAACCGTTTATACAGTTAGGAGCTAATTGGGTAAGTAAGTAAGTAATCGAGAAAATCATTTCTTTTGTTTTGTGCTAAGCATAATATACATTTTCCACATTATTATTTTATAAACAATTGGTTATATGAGATATATACCATAATATGTATACCACCGATCTATAAAATTTGTTCAGACAAAGCTCTATACTTAACCATTCGGTGAAATTTGAAGCCTCTAGCTCTTAAAATGGCGTAGTAATTACGAAAAGCTTCTTATCTGAACAATCGATTGTGGAAGATATATGCTATGTATGCGACCGATATCATACGAAAGCATATGATGAAGTTTGAAGCTTCAGTTAAGGAAGAAATGACAAAAATTCTCTTTTTCTGAAAAATCGGTTGTATGCGGGATATATGCTATAGTGGTTCGATCAGGCAGGTTCCGAAAATGTCTAATCGGACACAGAAATATACCCACGCACCAAATTTTATCAAGATATCTCAAAAATTGAGGACTAATTTTCGGTGTACTTATTGGTGGGTCTATCTATTTTCCTTTAAAGACTAACAATTTTGAGATTCGTGACGAAGTTAGTATACTATTTCATTTTCATGAAACACATGGTACGATTTGCCTCCGAGCAAAGTAACATAAAAATTTAGAAACAAGTTTTTTTTTTTAATTAGAAAAAGGTGCTTCTAAGCGGGGTTGCTCCTCGGCAGTGATTTGGCAAGCAATCCTAGTGTATTTCTGCTATGAAAAGCTTCCCAGTGAAAACTCATCTGCCTAGCAGATCTGTGTAAAACATCAGACCTGCATGTATGAAAAATAAAAGGATCACGACGCAGGTTGAACGACAAGCTCGGCCGAAGTCTCTTCGCATCTTGCATTAATTTTTTATTTTATTTTTTTTAAATACTTAGGCGGATAAAATTGATTACTTAAATCTTAATAGGGCAAATAAAATGTGAAATTCTTTTCCAAAACATTTTTTCGCTTTTTTTTTTTTTGATAATCCGGTTGTTAGATGAGTTATCTACGTCATTCGGGGAATTAATTATGTAAATTTTTTAACGCAAAATTAATATCCCGAACAAGAACAAAAAAAATTAGGACATATTGAAGAAAAATTCTACATAAAAATATCGCATATTAATACCCTCATCCCCTTTCTTTATCTATACTCGTATACATATTCAGCCCATGTGAATTCCTTGCGAGCCAGTCAGATCAAAGTAGCCTCTCTGGCTTTGCTCTTCGCAATAAAATGCAAATACTTGCAACATCTCAAGTAAGAACGGATTGCAAAGTATGCAAATATGCAGACTGCATGGATTTTATACTGTAAAAAGGAAGAGGAGCTGAAACATCAGGCGCATACATGCATTTGCAAAGAAATCCTGAATTAAAGGATAAAAGCATAAGCATTTACATTTTGAAGCTAACTAATGAGGGATTTAAGATGATAAAGTGTTAATTATACGCTAATGCTATTGTTGCGAGGTACTTTTGATTAAATTATGCAAAGTGCAGTATGTGAGAAAACAAATAAAACAAGTAAGGAAGGCTAAGTTTGGGTGTAACCGAACATTACATACTCAGTTGAGAGCTATGGAGACAAAATAAGGGAAAATCACCTGGTAGTAAAATGAACCTAGGGTAACCCCGGAATGTGTTTGTATGACATTTGTATCAAATGGAAGGTATTAAAGAGTATTTTAAAAGGGAGTGGGCCATAGTTCTATAGGTGGAAGCCTTTTCGAGATATCGCCATAAAGGCGGACCAGGGGCGACTCTAGAATTTCTTTGTACGATATGGGTATCAAATGAAAGGTGTTAATGAGTATTTTAAAAGGGAGTGGGCCTAAGTTCTATAGGAGGACGCCTTTTCGAGATAACGCCATAAAGGTGGGCCAGGGGTGACTCTAGAATTTGTTTGTACGATATGGGTATCAAATGAAAGGTGTTAATGAGTATTTTAAAAGGGAGTGGACCTAAGTTCTATTGGTGGACGCCTTTTCGAGATATCGCCATAAAGGTGGACCAGGGGTGACTCTAGAATGCGTTTGTAAAATATGGATATCAAATGAAAGGTGTTAATGAGTACTTTAAAAGGGAGTGGGCCTAAGTTCTATAGGAGGACGCCTTTTCGAGATAACGCCATAAAGGTGGGCCAGGGGTGACTCTAGAATTTGTTTGTACGATATGGGTATCAAATGAAAGGTGTTAATGAGTATTTTAAAAGGGAGTGGGCCTTAGTTCTATAGGAGGACGCCTTTTCGAGATATCGCCGTAAAGGTGGACCAGGGGTGACTCTAGAATTTGTTTGTACGATATGGGTATCAAATGAAAGGCGTTAATGAGTATTTTAAAAGGGCGTGGGCCTAAGTTCTATAGATGGACACCTTTTCGAGATATCGCCATAAAGATGGACCAGGGGTGACTCTAGAATTTGTTTGTACGATATGAGTATCAAATGAAAGGTGTTAATGAGTATTTTAAGAGGGCGTGGGCCTTGGTTCTATATGTGGACGCCTTTTCGAGATATCGCCATAAAGGTGGACCAGGGGTGACTCTAGAATTTGTTTGTACTATATGGGTATCAAATGAAACTTGTTATTGAGTATTTTAAAAGGGAGTGGGCCTTAGTTCTATAGGTGGACGCCTTTTCGGAATATCGTTATAAAAGTGGACCAGAGTTGACTCTAGAATGCGTTTGTACAATATGGGTATCAAACGAAAGGTGTTAATGAGAATTTTAAAAGGGAGTGGGCATTATTTCTATAGGTGGATGCCGAGCGGAAAGACAGACGATCGACTGTGTATAAAAACTGGGCGTGGCTTCAACCGATTTCGCCCTTTTTCACAGAAAACAGTTATCGTCCTAGAATCTAAGCCTCTCCCAAATTTCACAAGGATTGGTAAATTTTTGTTCGACTTATGGCATTAAAAGTATCCTAGACAAATTAAATGAAAAAAGGCGGAGCCACGCCCATTTTGAAATTTTCTTTTATTTTTGTATTTTTTTGCAACATATCATTACTGGAGTTAGATGTTGACATAATTTACTTATATACTGTAAAGATATTAACTTTTCTTTTAAAATTTGAATTTAAAAACATTTTTTTTTAAAAAGTGGGCGTGGTCGTTCTCCGATTTTGCTAATTTTATTAAGCCGACATATAGTAATAAGAGTAACATTCCTGCCAAATTTCATCATGATATCTTCAACGACTGCCAAATTACAGCTTGCAAAACTTCTAACTTACCTTCTTTTAAAAGTGGGCGGTGCCACGCCCATTGTCCAAAATTTTACTATTTTTCTATTCTGCGTCATAAGTTCAACTCACCTACCAAGTTTCATCGGCTAATCCGTATTTGGTAATGAATTATCACACTTTTTCGATTTTTCGAAATTTTCGATATCGAAAAAATGGCGTGGTTATTGTCCGATATCGTTTATTTTAAATAGCGATCTGAGATGAGTGTCCGGGAACCTACATACCAAATTTCATCAAGATACCTCAAAATTTACTCAAGTTATCGTGTTAACGGACAGACGAACGGACGGACATAGCTCAATCGAATTTTTTTTCGATACTGATGATTTTGATATATGGAAGTCTATATTTATTTCGATTCCTTTATACCTGTACAACCAACCGTTATCCAATCAAAGTTAATATACTCTGTGAGCTGTGCTCAACTGAGTATAATAAAAACGTAGTTTGAACAAAAATTGTCTCTACAAAAAATTGTAGGATAGACGCTTGCAAGTTAACGGGGCTATAGTCTCAACGGCACGGCTGATTGTTGTACTGGTATGCTTAAAATCTCCGTAATTAAATTACCTACAACATAGTAGGGCTAACTTTTTTTCGTCAAAAGAATTTTTCCGATTTTAAAGTGGTTAAATCTGAAATTTTGTAAAAAATTTCGTTTTTTCAACATTTTTTTAACGTTTTTTGGCATAGCGGTCAAACTACTGAAGTTACTTAAGGGAGGTGAAGGCAAGAAATGTGTATGGGAATTAGTATAATGCATAATTCAACAGTTTGCAACGAAAAATTGAAAAATACAAATATTTGCCGTACCTATATTAAGTAGTGTTCTGCAAAAATGGGAATTTTCATATTTTCGTCGATATCTCGGAAACTAGATCTAAAATTGAAGTCATATCAGGAATCAGGAGAAAATTTCACTTTAGGAAAGGCCTATTTTATTCTTGGAGGCTAAATTTGATCAAAATTTGTTGAGTAGTGTAATTTTACAAGCTCCCAACACTTGCAACACTAGTAAGCTACTAATTTACTGTTAATCAATGTGGGATTTGAGTGCAACGTCAATTGAGCAGCAGGAACAGCAATAGTGGCAATGGTAAATAAGGCGGTAGCGGTAGCAATGTCTGTGAGTATCAACATTAAGGCGGTACAAAAACAGCCTTCTTTATATTCTTAAAACAGAAAACACGTTGGAGTAAAGAGTTGGAAAATTTTGATAATAATAAGTGGTTCCGTATTCTTATACGCACTTATAGCGTGAAATCCAATGTTCGGGCAGAAAAACTAATGCTAATGTAGATTAGACTGGATTGAAAAAGAGTTCCAAAATACTACCCATGAATTTTAGGATTGACAACAACAACTACAATTGTTTTTATTGCGTCTTGGTTATTTATGATAATTTTTTTTTAAATCGGTATTTCATTAAATGGGCCAAAAGAAGTTCTACACTGTCATACAAAAATATTAAGCTTCACAAGACCAAATGTGTAATGACAAATTAATTACACAAATGGTCGGATTTCATGTAAGTAAGTTGGAATAAAAAATAGTTGCGACTGATTTCAGAAGGATCGACCGACCCAATGTAATATAGTTACAAGCATATTAATAGCAACTGTGAAGTAGGTGGCAGCAGTGGTAATCGCAATCTAACTTAACTTTAGTGCCACTAAAGTTGGTTATTGAACTTGTTGTTTCTGTTTTTGTTGGATATGTGCAATTTGTTGTCAGTGAACGCCTAATTGAATGTGTCAAATTGGCGTGCATGTAATTACCGTACGTACAACATCAACGACGATATGTACGTATGTGTCGATTCTCTGTTTTGTGTTATGGAGCTTGTAATTAGCAATTGAAACTATTGAGCGACATTTAGATCCCTCAAAGTATTGATAATTTGATTATAAGTTTATTATTAAATTGATAAACTTATTATAAGTATTGATAATTTCAAGGTAATACAATATTGAATAAAGCGTCCGCTTTTCTAGTCAATTACTTGGTCTTTTGTTTACAAAATGGTTTTTGACGTTTGATTATGTTTAAGGCCTCCATTAGTCATTCACTTGTCTTGGTTTGTTATGGTCCCTTGGGCCGATTCTACGCAGGATTAACCAGTTTATTGTGAATTCGAACCCGATTCACACATCATATTGCACCAAGGAGGAGACTTTGATCCAATTTTCCGTGTTTCCTCGCACCCTATTTCAGCAGTCATCACGAGTGATATAATTATGAACGTCACAGTATTCCACAACTCCAGACCTCTGCACTATGGGTATAGCATGTTTTGCTTTGGAAATGTAATATTGCAAAGCAACAATCTCTTTATTCGGGACTGCAGTTGCTTCACATATCCCCAACTACGCGTGTCACAGCAGCACCGCTATGTAATCTCACCTTATCTCTTATTAATAGCTCCAGAGCATTTTATCTAACCACACCAACTTATTGAACATTTTCACGCTATATGCGCTCGGTGCAGCGCCAATAAATGAAGTGCTCATGAGCATTTTTTTTAAAAGACATGTCTTAACCCACGCTACAGTAGAGTGCATGGCGCAAAGCTTTTGACAAGTTATGATGCCAACTACATCACACACCTTTGGATCAAAGTCCGACTAGTGATTATTTCGTTACATGCAACATCTACCGACAACGATTATTAACTTCGAGAGAGCCGCAAGGCGACGGTAGTCAGCCACCAGTCTTAATATAGCGACTCAGCCGTCCAATTGTTCAGACATATGAGCTGCAATGTGCGAAGTCAGACAGCACAAGCGGTATACCGCCAATTTTCATAAATCTTCTACCTTCTCGTAAACTGAACCAGCGGCTGGCAGCTAGCCCACATAATTCAGACTACTTGCCATGGCAAACAGTCACCCCTGTAAGACGTCATCAAGTATATTCAGAAATTTCTCCTAAGGATTGACAGGACATTAGCATAAGCCACGACTACGTAGCCACTACCCCTTGAGTTTCGGGAACAGGTATTTGGTACTTCGATCCAAAGCAAGGGAGAAAGAGGACTTCCCTGTTGCGGAGTCACTTTCAGCTTTCTCTAGGCCATTGCGTCTAGAAATTTGCGAAAATTTCATGGCATTACTCTTCTGACTGCTACTGAAGTCCCATCGAACTCATTTCTTACAATAGCACCTCAGAATTTGAGCGTGTTAACTCTAGTGACACACTCAGGCTTTTGAAAAGTAAAGGAAGTGTCTTTTTTTATTGGACATTGGGGTAGTGCACTACCCTCAAGTGGCCCAATGAAACCAGACTAATACTTTTCACTTGGAACCGCCTTTAGGCATATCGTCACGGGGAGAAAGGCGACTTAGACGCCACTACTTCGCATGCGCATTTCTCTGCGCTCCCTTTCAGCATGCATCAATTGCGTTATAACTATAAAGGCTATCTTGCTTACAGCACCCCAACAATCTATTTGTCTACACATTCGGAGAACTAAATTCCTAATAGAGGGTTCCTCCCAAAAACTCTGTATACAGAGAGCCTTTCGCCGTGAAAGCGAGGGCAGAGAAACATTACGTATTCTGCGCTTTCCAATTCAGCGGGACAGTGTGGACAGAAAGGATTCTCCTTTATCCCACGCTCAAGTAGATATTCCTTGAAACGGCCGTGCCCGCTCAATATCTGTGTGAGGTGGTACTTTAGTTCGCCGTGTTTTCGCTTGTACCATTCCGCTATATTCCGAACTTGCATGAAGGTTCAGCGACCTTATCTCGATTCTTCCCACAGTTCTTGCCACCGCACTATTGTTCGTAACCTTGCGCTTTTCTTAACATCCTCAATGGTCGGCTGATTCCAATATCATACAGATCAGCCATTTCACCTGAGAGTAGATCTACTGGGATTTCCCTAGTTTGGTTTTTTTTCTATTTTGAAAGAAGTTAGAACTCGTCAACAAATAAACCATCTTTCAGGAGGTCGTTAACTTTTTCCTGGTAATAGTGCGGTCGCAATACGTCGAGGTGATGTGATTGCAGGCAGCCCGATTTCTTTGTTATTAAAAATGTTTGCAAAAAAAATTCTCTAAATGCTTTAAATACCAAAGTATTCCAGTAAATATTCAGCCTAAAAGTAGAACAGGGTTAAAATAGCAGATTATTTTAATAACATAAGAAAATTGTCACAAATTTGTAATGTAATCAACTCCATTACATACATAATGAACGGTTAGTTAAATTTTTAAAACGTGAATGGGAAAACAATTAAGAAGAGCATTTTAGATAAAAGAACAACGCTGAATTACACAACTTTGTACATGATTTGCATATTTTTAGGCGCTAATTACATGGAAATGGAACGTTGTGGGAATGTTTATACGTTTCCTATGCACCTGGGAAGAGAAGTTATCACCATTACAAATATTGTAATGAGCAGACATAGAAAGGATAGCACGACAGAGCGTAATGCAATTTTAAAATTAAAAAAGGACGTGTGGCACTCGGGGACGGCCGCGGTAAAGCTATTGCATATTATCAACGTATGCAATTATAATATTTATGCAACATTTTGTTTTCTTTGATATTAATTCAAGTTTTGTCTTAAACTTTAACTTTAACTTTAACTTTATAGATAGAGATCCAATTTTATGTATTTGGCCTGTTACTAACACCGAACCTTTTTCGAACCATTTCGAACCTTTTTTGACAAATATCCGTTACGGTTTTTTTGATTTAGTCGCCAAGCCCACGATAAAATATATGCAATAGCCTAAAAATTTGTATAGTACATAAATACATGGATTTTAATGAAAACAAACAAAGAAAATTAGAAGAAAACTGAAATAATGTATTCGAGTGCTGCCTGAAAATAGGCAAATTGGTGAACAGAAGAACCTCGAATTTAGATTTGTTTATTACTACGCTTTATACAGAATGTTTAAACTGACGGAAATTAGTTCATTTATTAATTGCTGTTTTTTCGTCTTAACCATTTTAGCAGTCTGGCAACAAAATGCGTTATATGTATGTAGGTTAAATCTTGTTGCTTTGGTCATTGTAGTAACTGCAAAATACAAAGGCTTATGAGAATGTAGCCGACGAGTTCAGTTCTTTTCCGGATATGAATGACGCACTCCGCCATCGAAACGGAAAAAACACTCCAAAAGTATAGACAAGTGTTACATTTATTTATTTATTTATTAATTTATTTAATAGTCTACAAATTGTGCAATTTAAACAGACTAAATAGCAAATATCAGTACATTTACAAATATTATGTATTATACAAAACGAATGTGCAGTGTAAAACATTAAGTAAACGATCTTAAGAGTTATAGTTACATATTTGATATTAAGAGGTGAGATGTATAATTATATGCGCGATAATTTAAATAAATAACTCAACTTTACAAGAGGGTATGAGTTTTGCATACGTATGCCCAGTAAGGGGCAGACGAAGGTGTTCAGAAGGGAGCTGACGCGAATTGCTCAGAAAGGAGCTGATTGCCCAGTAGGGGCTAACGAAAGGTGCTCAGAAGGGAGCTGATGCGACCCGCTCAGAAAGAGATGCTATATTATATATACATAAAATGGAGTAACCGTAAGTTATAGTTAGTTTTTTGAAATATGTATACATATATACTAATTTCACTCAAACACACCTCTTTATTTTGAAAAGCGAGTCCGACGTATCAAAATTACTATAATGCTTGTTAAAATCCAGGCACAAACAACGGAGAGCTTCTTGCATTTCGAAATTCGACCTACATGTGCTCAAAAAAAGCGGATGGAAATGCCTTGATAGCCTCATGGGAACATTAAATTTTATCTCGCTAAGAAAAAACGGGCTATTCACCGTTCCACTCAATAATTTCACCATAAACAACACACCAAGCATTTCCCTGCGACTCCCGAGAGAAGGGAGGTTTATAAACTTTAACCGACGGTTGTAAGAGGGAAGATTTCTTGTTGGATCCCATGCCAAATGACTCAAAGCAAAAAGTAGGAATTCTTTTTGAACCGATTCAAGCTTGTCACGAAAGACTTTTTCCGGAAATGAATCGAGTACGTTCCTTAAGTATCACCTAACTGGCACTAACTTGAATGCAAGGGAAAGGGTTTTAGATCCAGCTATAAAGGGTTACGCAGCTATTAGATCACAAAACAGCAAGTAGGATAGCTCCCAGAAAGCTTAAAGTATTTGCCAAAAGTTTATATTTTATAAGAAAGGTCAAAGTTCTTGGATTTAGACTATAGATAAGAAGAAATAAAATAGGATCTTAAAAGCTTATAGGATTTTCCAAAAAGGCGGAGTTTACGTTTGAAAACAAAGGTCGATCTTGATTTTTGATGGGGTTTTTCAGTTTGGTCGTCGGGCGAAAATTCTGGTAGCACTAAAGGCACATTCAGTCTGTAGGAGGTCCTCAAGGATCGTCCTGTACAACCTAGTAGCTGAACTGATGTTCCGGTTCAGAATTTATTCATGTCGACAAGCTTACCGAGGAAGGTCAGAGGAAGGCCGAGGAAGGTAAGAAACTGCCACTAAGGTAAAAGTGGCAGGTGGAGGAACACTTGAACTCCCTTAGTTACCTGGCGACACTTGTACGAAAGAGCGCAATTCGCCCCGGTGATGATGCTGAACTTACGAAGCATTTTTTAAGGCCAGGGATAACAATACGATCATTATTTTCCAGCACTTGCATGCACATACATATAATCAATGGGGATTGAAAGATTTATAGTTCCAGAAGAAAATGGACTAAATTTAAACAACCCAGCTTAACAGTATACCTGGTACGCGGTTACTTGGTGGTCCTTTCTCGCGGGTCTTGAAAACGTTTATGAGGGACCGTATCCTCTAGTTGAGATTTCAGAAATTATTCTTCCACGCCCCAGCGGATGTCATTACGCCTTTCGGCCATCAATTTCTTATTTCTATGTAATCGTTTATTTTATCGCTTTCAGCTTATGATAACTCTTTCCATCACGTGTTACGCTCATACATAACGCGGACGTTCCTTCTGGAGCTGCATCACCGCAGTTGCTGTTAGGAAGCCTATATTTTACAATATTTTCGTCATCAGCGGAACGGAATTAGTGAGAAAGACATATACCACCAGCGCGCGATTATAGCGTAATGTTTACGATTGCTCTGAGAAACCAATCGCAAGAGCGGAGTAAAGAAATAAGCAACGGGAAGAGCTGCTTGATGTGTTTTCCTTCTTCTCTATAGAAGCAGGCGCGTATGCTGGTTGCCACAAGAGGTGGTCCAAATTGATATTGGAATCTAAAGAAGCGTGTACATACAGGACGTAAACAGCTTTATAACACTGCCTTCAATCACATTGTAGTAGATTTGTTTTTATTGTTTTTTTGTGCAGGTGAAAGTCAGGTAGCTCGAGGTACAAGCGTTCAACGTTCTTTTGCGAAATCCCACCTGGAGTTATTATATCATGAAAGCAGAATTTTGCGACTGCAGTACCAAAGTCTACTTCCTTGTCCGTCTTTTCGCGTTTAAGTCACTACACACGATTCTGATGTTGGGGCGAGGAATTGTTATACCAAGTTACAAGTTATCGCCCAAAAAGTATATCTTTTAACCCCCTCTAACCCGTCCAAAGCATCTAAGTATCTCTTTTTATATACTGAGACAATTTTTTTTTCATATAAACAACAAACAACAAATATAATTTAACTAAAAATCTAGGAAAAAAAATATGACTTAAAAAAGCTTCAAAGCTTACTTAATAAAGTTTAACTAAAATCAATTTGCTCCTTTGGCATTAAGAAATGATATGTCCTTAAAACTCTTTGATGTCTATGCGGAGGAAATGGAAGGTGCAAATATTCAAAACAAAAAAAGCTCAGTAATTGCCTAGTGAAGGAAATAATAACAACAAGTAAGGAAGTCTAAGTTCGGGTGAAACCGAATATTACATACCCAGCTGTACACTTGCAATGCTTTTGTTGTTTGTTTTGTGTGCTTAATAGTGTTACAAGGCTGCGCAATAATGCACATACATATGATTATATTCTGAACTAATTTATCCTTGAGTTTTGGCCCCCGAAACATAGAAAATTGCTTAGTCATAAAAGGGGCGGTGTCACGCCCGTTTTTTTAAATTTGAAGTTTTTCCTATTTATTGTTATAAATCCACTTGGGAAATGAAATACCATTGATATAAAGCCCTTTTTGGCAAATATAGTTTATTTTATTCGTCCACGACCCTTTTAAAAATCTTTTATATAAAAGTGGGTGTAGTCCGCAACCGATTTAGTTAATTTAACTTCAAAGCATTCCTTATAGTAAATGGAAACTCTCTGCCGAATTTTGTTACGATAGATTTACCTATTTCTGATTTATGATTAATAATATTTGTGAAATTGATTTTATCACAAGTAGGCGGTGCCACGCCCATTTAAAAAAATTTTTCAACATTCTATGTGTATTGTTTACTAAATAATCAGGCTTTTTGTGTTTTCCAAAATGTTATATATATAAAAAGTGGGCGTGGGTATCATCCGATTTCTGTAATTTTCAATACCAATCTATTCTGGGTCCAGATAAGCTCGGGTACCAAATTTGGTGAAGATATCTCAATATTTACTCAAGTTATCATGTTAGAGGACAGACGGATAGACGGAAGGACGGACATGGCTCAATTAAATTTTCTATATCTATCTCAATGCCTTTATATCTATACAGCCAACCGTTATCCAATCAAAGTTATAATACCCTTTGTACAAGTACAGCTGGGTATAAAAATGAAAAGCACATAAACCGCAACATCAGTAGCCCCCGTAACAAGGCATTTTTCCGTTTGATTGTATCCTTTTATGCGTGGCTAGAAAAATCGTTGCCTTACATGTACAAAGCAAAAAGAAAATATTGCACAATGTGAAAGGGTTAAAAGTCACAAAAGTATGAGCGGCATTGAAAACAATCTTTTCCTCATTGTTATTGAATTTTTGTTTATCGAATGTTTTGTTTGCGAATTTAACTTTTTCTTTCCTTTTAAAGCTTTATTTTCTTATTGCACTGCTGTACCAAGGGCGGATTCCAAACTTGCTAACGATAGGGGGTAGCCTTCGTTCTGGAAAAACCTAAAATATGAAGATTTGATAATGTATTTTCTTTAATGGTTTTAATAAATTAAGAACTAAAAACATATTTTCTGCGTGAAAAAACGAATACATATTTAAACTCATATGGCAACCCCACCCAAAGTATTTGTTTTGTAAAACTATATGAAATATATTTTCAGCATTAAAGTCAGGTTGCCTACTTTGACTTCAAACCTTAATTATATGAACCATGACGCAATAAGAGCAGACAAAATGAAGTCGCATAAAAATATACTACACTAATACCTTTTCGAAACATGAATTTGGAAAGATACTACTACCCTTAATGAGATGCCCCCCTGTGGGTTAGGGGTTAGAATATGCCCACGGTAGGTATACCGGTCGTAAAAGGCGACCATAATACCATGGGTACCCAATCCATGAGTAAGATGTTTTACTCGAAAGGTAGCAGGGTGGACGCGGGTATCACCCTGTGGGACCCTAGGCAAGGTCTTTATAAACACTGCTACCGCGGGAGCAGGAGAAGCCAGTGTGATCTGATGCACTGCATCGAACGATGCTTTGTACTCAGGTCTCACCCCCTGTCCTGGGATGGCCCCCTTGTGGGAGCATCGCGGTGGCTGTGGTTTCAAATAAGAGTTTACTTTATGACACACTCTGAGTAGACTTGTTTTCCCTTGGGGCGTGCAAAACCCAAGGGAATTCGGTCTCTTGCTTGTCACAGTATACCCAAATTCATTGAGAAACTGACCCTGAGGGGCAGATGAAAGGTTGGTCACATCCCATAATTGTGGCAACCGGATATTCCGGTAATATATGATGAAACACGGTTGAAAGATGGTGAAAGAAGAAACGTATGTCTATCTTCAGCCGAAAAACAATCAATAATTGTACGAGTGGGCCGGTGCTCATCTCGTCTTTTGAGATGTTTGAGGCTGCTTTAGACTGCGTAGCGAATAGGAGGCATTCGCAGAATGGATGGCCACATCCAAAAATGTGGCAGATTTAACGTTGTTAGATCACTGCAGTGTGGCGAGCTGCTGATGCAAAGATATTGCTGGGGCGGGAAAGCCCCCAAGACAGGTCTATGGTTGAAAAGGTTGGCCACAGCCCTAAATTGTGGAATAAAACGGAGCGTAATTGAAGAATAATGAAGAATAATGAAGAAGATTATACAACGAAGCGAGTTATTAGAAGTTATATACCACAGTAGCAAATAACGATGAATATGTGGGCATATATAAAGTAGCAAATAATGCAGAACAAAGTTGCATAAAACTGAATAGAACGTTTAGCTGGGTTCAGTTGCAACATGATCATAAACGCGCAAGTACCTGTGACTAGCGAGATGTGTCTTGATGCGCAAATGGGTTATTACCATGATTAGTGAAGATGTATCTTGCGAGTGTTTGTGTCGTAAGTACTTGTGAGCATCACTGTCTGTTGACCAAGAACAGATAGTTTTATTCACAAGGAATTATATGACGCTCTCACCCTATAGAACATTTAAGTAGCTATTCATGAGGAAAGACACTTGCGCTGATAGATTACATCGGTAGTTGGTTCGCGGCGAACGGGCGTTTTTGATCATAACATGTGGTGCATAGCGTTGGAGGGAGGTGCCGCCTTCAAGCAATGTCTGAGCAAAATCAGCTCCGTCGTTAACAATGTATTATACATTGTTGTAATACTGCAGGACAGAAAAGGTGGGTCACATTCCTAAATTGCGACAAAACACAAATCTCGATCTAATTGACCTGACAATTAGATACCCGAGATTATAAAATCAATGAAAGAGAGATACTGAGGCAAGCACGGAACTCGCGGTGGAGTTGCCGTGCAACCGAGTGCCATTACCCGAAAATGGAAGAGGAGGGTGGATAGTCCTCCTCGGCCAAACCAAGGCTGGTGGACTTGAACACCCCAGCTCACCGATTGGTACCAACTTGTTGGGCCGAAGATCAACGGACATTGATCTGTGTTTTACACCGGAGGAAGGTCTACGAAGACAGGGAATCCTGTAAGCACTTATCGACTATCCCTGGAAACGTTAGGACAAACATGAAATACTCACAACCGTATGATCAAATCAGAAATAAATTTTTTTGACTTTATCTATGTATCCGCCCGCCTCTCCGCTGCGTAACCCTTTTCCTCCCTTATTTCCTCTCCCCTCTGCATTTCCCAGTTTACCTTATTCAGCTCATTCAATTTCTCTATCCCTTTCATTATTTTTTTAAATCTTTCCGCTTTTTCACTTACTTTTCCGGCTCTTGCTTCTGCCGAAGTCTCTCTTAATCTTCCTGTTAATCCCCTTTTACTTCTTTGTCCCATTATCTTTATTCTCACCTTTAATCTCACTCTCCATCTTTCTCTTGCTTTCTTTCTTTCCCAATTTCCTCAAAAAAGCAAAATAGTAGCAAAATTGTATCCTCCCTTCATGGGAGAATTATGGCATATTTGTGTCGTGCTCCTTTTAAATTTTCCTACCAATTGGCGGGACGGGACCTACTTGTTTTATACCGTCTCCAAACGACATCTACAAGGCAGATGAGTTTTCACTCACAGCTTTTCATAGCAGAAATACACTCGGAGTGCTTGCCAAACACTGCCGAGGCGCGACCCCGATTAGAACAATTTTTTTAGTAGGTAGGCGGAGCACGCTACCACCACACCACGACGGCCGCCCTCTCGGACACCACTCTCGATCATACCACTGTTAATATCAAGGGCTGCATAAAACTAAAATTGTGATCGGACAGCGGCTCGAGCTGTCGATCAAGCAAACGCATGTGTTCCTGAAAATGAACAATTTTATGAAATGTAATATATGGGTTCCTGGGCATAGCAATATCGCAAGAATATAGCTCCGAAGTTTGCAGGTCTGCTCTAGTGCAATGGGTCTTGAGTGTGATGACCAAGCGCTGATGAGATAATATAACAATGAAATCCCAAAATTGTTGTTGTTGTAGCAGTAAAAACACTCCCGATACACTGCCATCGAGATCCTTCTGTAGATAGAAAACGGTGCATTGAACTTTTTGAGTTCTTTTTGGCTCCTATATAATTGGTGATGTTAGTTAAGTTGGGACGCTTCCCAAAACAAGTCCATGAGGTGCGTCTTAGCATACTTGAAAATCTGACTAGCTGCATTGAAATGCAGTGAGGATTAAATTATAGTTAAGATCAGTCCTATATGAAAAGACACCACGTCGCCATTATTTTTATGTCTTGCAGTAATTTAACCCTTGTTCGGCCGACGATTTTTACACCTATTTTTGGCCGACGCAGTCACCCCGGTGACTGCCAGAAAAAGAATAAAAGTGTTCAACCCGTTACAGTTGTCTATGACTAAAATCATAAAACCTTTAAAATTCATTAAGTAAGGATGTTACGGAAAATGAGTTAACAAAATTTATTAAAAATATGTTTTTTCATCAAATAATTAAATAGGCACCCCGGTGACTCGTCGGCCAAATGCGTTGTAAAACAGTTGTAAACGACTAAAATTATAAAACCTTTTTTTTGTATTTTTTCGACTTAAAATTTATAAAGTTAAGAGGTTAGGAAAGATGAGTTAAAAAAATGTATTAAAAATTTATTTTTTGAGGGGAGAATATGAAAAAATCACCCCGGCCGACGACGAACTAGGGTTAAACAAGAATCTGCGCCATCTCGTCTTAGTTACTACGTCACAGTGAACGGATATAAATTCAATGTTGTGAACTATTTCATCTATCTAAATCACTCTTGCCAATAAGTTATACTTTGGGTTAAGTAGAATTTAAAGTGAAAGTCCTCAGAATTTAAAAAAAGTCCTTAGATAACGAATGAATATCACGCTCTTTAAATCTATGGTCAAACACTATGACACAGTCTTTTTCGAACGGCCAGTTCAACCTAAGTCTCTGGTCAAACTGGTAATAATGATAACATGGACAGTGTTGAAACATTTCGGGTTAACTGTTAAGCTAGTGAGCTTCCTCTACCCGGTGTAGCAACCACACAACTCTACCTAACCAATGTATAATTAATTCCTTTTTGAACATCAAATTAGATTTATTGTCCGCGGGGGGCAATGACCCCTCGCTAGCTTACCTACGATTGCCTAAAACGCACACTTGCACATACAAAAAGCCTTAAATTTAACTTTAGCATTGTAAACATGTCAGACCTTTGATTGCCGCCGGAAGTGCTTTGAATATAAAGAGGAGTAGGTAAATCCGACGATGGAAATTTAAAAAAATAAATGGTGAGGGTGATTTGATTGTTAAATAAAAATAGTATATGAGTACCTATTCCTAGTAAAAAATCAATCATGTTTTATGTTTACTCTTTTATTATTACACCTTATAACTGGTGTTTTTATACTCAGTTGAGCAGAGCTCACAGAGTATATTAACTTTGATTGGATAACGGTTGGTTGTACAAGTATAAAGGAATCGAGATAGATATAGACTTCTATATATCAAAACCATCAGTATCGAAAAAAAATTCGATTGAGCACACGATAACTTGAGTAAATTTTGAGGTATCTTGATGAAATTTGGTATGTAGGTTCCCGGGCACTCATCTCAGATCGCTATTTAAAATGAACGATATCGGACAATAACCACGCCTACTTTTTCGATATCGAAAATTTCGAAAAATCGAAAAAGTGCGATAATTCATTACCAAATACGGATTAAGCGGTGAAACTTGGTAGGTGAGTTGAAATTATGACGCAGAATAGAAAACTAGTAAAATTTTGGACAATGGGCGTGGCACCGCTCACTTTTAAAAGAAGGTAATTTAGAAGTTTTGCAAGCTGTAATTTAGCAGTCGTTGAAAATATCATTATGAAATTTGTCAGGAATGTTACTCTTATTACTGTATGTCTGCTTAATAAAAATTAGCAAAATCGGAAAACGACCACGCCCACTTTTTAAAAAAAAATTTGTTTAATTCAAATTTTAAAAGAAAAGTTAATATCTTTACAGTATATAAGTAAATTATGTCAACATGCAACTCCAGTAATGATATGTTGCAACAAAATACAAAAAGTAAAAAAAAATTCAAAATGGGCGTGGCTCCGCCCTTTTTCATTTAATTTGTCTAGGATACTTTTAATGCCATAAGTCGAACAAAAATTTACCAATCCTTGTGAAATTTGGGAGAGGCTTAGATTCTAGGACGATAACTGTTTTCTGTGAAAAAGGGCGAAATCGGTTGAAGCCACGCCCAGTTTTTATACACAGTCGACCGTCTGTCCTTCCGCTCGGCCGTTAACACGATAACTTGAGCAAAAATCGATATATCTTTACTAAACTCAGTTCACGTACTTATCTGAACTCACTTTTTATTGGTGTAAAAAATGGCCGAAATCCGACTATGACCACGCCCACTTTTTCGATATCGAAAATTACGAAAAATGAAAAAAATGCCATAATTATATACCAAATACGAAAAAAGGGATGAAACATGGTAATTATATTGGTCTATTGACGCAAAATATAACTTTAGAAAAAAACTTGGTAAAATGGGTGTGACACCTACCATATTAAGTAGAAGAAAATGACAAAATGTTGCAGGGCGAAATCAAAAGCCCTTGGAATCTTAGAAGGAATACTGTTCGTGGTATTACATATATAAATAAATTAGCGGTACCCGACAGATGATGTTCTGGATCACCCTGATCCACATTTTGGTCGATATCTCGAAAACGCCTTCACATAAACAACTAACGGCCACTCCCTTTTAAAATCCTCATTAATACCTTTGATTTGATACCCATATCGTACAAACACATTCTAGAGTCACCCCTGGTCCACGTTTATGGCGATGTCTCGAAAAGGCGTCCACATATAGAACTAAGGCCCACCTTTTTAAAATACTCATTAACACCTTTCATTTGATACCCATATCGTACAAACAAATTCTAGAGTCACCCCTGATCCACCTTTATGGAGATATCTTGAAAAGGCGTCCACCTATAGAACTAAGGCCCACGCCCTATTAAAATACTCATTAACACCTTTCATTTGATACCCATATTGTACAAACGCATTCTAGAGTCACCCCTGGTCCACGTTTATGGCGATATCCCGAAAAGGCGTCCACCCATATAACTAAGGTCCACTCCCTTTTAAAACACTTATTAACACCTTTCGTTTGATACCCATATTGTACAAGCGCATTCTAGAGTCAACCCTGGTCCACTTTTATAACGATATTCCGAAAAGGCGTCCACTCCCTTTTAAAATACTCAATAACCAGTTTCATTTGATACCCATATAGTACAAACGAATTCTAGAGTCACCCCTGGTCCACCTTTATGGCGATATCTCGAAAAGGCGTCCACATATAGAACTAAGGCCCACGCCCTCTTAAAATACTCATTAACACCTTTCATTTGATACCCATATCGTACAAACAAATTCTAGAGTCAGGCCTGGTCCACCTTTATGGCGATATCCCTAAATGGCGTCCATCTATAGAACTATGGCACACTTCCTCTTAAAATACTCTTTAATACCTTCCATTTGATACACATGTCATACAAACACATTCCAGGATTTCCCTAGGTTCATTTTACAACATTGTGATTTTCCCTTACTTTGTCTCCACAACTCTCAACTGAGTATGTTACACCCGAACTTAGCCTTCCTTACTTGTTTTGTTTGTATTGGGGATATTTGCATTACTACTAATTTGGAATCAAGGGCTTTAAATTGTTTACACAAGGGATTTAAAGCTATTTATTCAGAGATTTATTTCATTAAATTTCACATTTTCAATAACCGTCTAGACAACCAAAACGGCTGCATTTGGTGTAAGAATCTGTGCAAATTTTATAAAAGTACATTAACCGTTTCTTCACTCGTTCGTCTGAAGTTAGTTAGAGCTCCCAAAACATGGCAATCCATTAGCGTGGTCGACTTTTAAAAAATTAACGGGGCACCCCGTAAAAATATTCTTTATTTAAAAATACTGATTGTGTATATTTTTGTGAAGTTTTTAGAGGTCGCTATCGAAGTTTAAACTTTCGAAAAAGCATTTTAATAATATAATGATAAAACAGCGAAAACAAACGCAAATTAAATTTTTTTCCAGAAGGTCTGCCTATAATCTTACCTAAGTTATTTTGGGAGAAAAAAAACATCTAAAAGTTAATTGTGATGGCTGAATGGTTATAGCAGCGGCGCCTAAACGTTGCCGATGAAGGAATTTAGCAGTTCCCGAAATGGATCTATACAACGAGCTTTGGCAGTTGTCTAAATTTTTTCTTTC
Organism: Eurosta solidaginis; assembly: GCF_040869045.1. Taxonomy (NCBI): domain Eukaryota; kingdom Metazoa; phylum Arthropoda; class Insecta; order Diptera; family Tephritidae; genus Eurosta; species Eurosta solidaginis. The sequence goes on along the minus strand of NW_027137041.1, from coordinate 18,528 downwards.
TTCTATTCTAATTTAATAATTTTTTCAATTAAGAAAAAATTTACATATCATAACAATAATAATAATAAAATAATTATTGTTAGGCCTTGAGCCCGATTCGAAGCCGCGATCTTACAAATCAGTAGGCCGATATAACAACAAAAATAGTTAATTGTAAATAGTACCGTAAAAGGACCAAAACTCAAACCTCGGTAGCGACCTCTAAACATTCTTCAAAAAAAATTGAGAAAAATACTGAAATAGTTTATTAGGATAGAGAACTACTTGAGATGGAGCCCTGCCAAAAAATCAAAAAAAAATATTTCACCCGTATAAGGACCACCCTAATGCCTTTCATTTCTCCTTATTTCTGTTACATCTCCCTTCCAGAGAAACGAAAATTTCGTAAAACTTATTTTCTTTCCCATAAAACCTGACATGAGAAAGAAAAACGTTTCTAAAAGAATCGAAACACGAGTTGGAAAGATGCCTCCAATTCATTAAAGAATTTCGTATGAGATATTTTTTACGGAAAACATCCCTACGCCGCCCTGTGAAAGCTGAGCATGAAGTAATTGGACGATTCCATCTCGTCGTCCTACAAACAGCTAACACAACTAATGCTGTCCACTATATAAAGGCATAAGGGCGGGCTTCTATTTGGGAGTGCCCAGCGAACACTTCAATTACAATGAGCAGAAGAATTTCACTGCAGCCGTAGTGAGGTCGAAATGTGCTCCGCTTACCACACCGAACATCCTAGCTTGAACTCCCAAGCAAAGCAACATCAGAAAAAAGCTTTTTCAATTAGAAGAAAGTTTTTCTAAACGTGATCGCCCATCGGCAGTGATTTGGCAAACTCTCCGAATGCATTTCCGCCATGAAAAGCTTTTCAATAAAAACCCATCTGTATTGTAGATGCCGTTCGGAGTCGGCGTAAAACATGTAGATCGCATACATGTAGATTGTAGGAAAAATTAAACAGTAGCACGGCGCAAATTGGTGGCGAGCCTGTCACATAAATCTCTTGGGAGGTATATCGCGCCTTTTGTTTATTTATTTAGATGAACATCAGTAAGCCCTCACAGTTCCATTAAGTGCTTGCATTTAACAACTGCATAGAAATACTTGTTTTGCTGGGATTCAAAGAGTTGTACTTTAATTGTGCTTGTTACCCAAACGTACCGGATCTGCATCCGGCAAAGGACCATCAACATCAATAACACTCCCCAAAACCTTCGGTCGTTATTGCTACAAAAACAACGACAGTAACATAATTCGAGGTCCACTTGACCGAATGCAAGATGCAATTGATCAACGGAATTTTAGAGTCTACATTGTTGGCCACTTTCAGTTCGCAAGTACCCGCGAGAGGAGCTCACCGTGATCCCTACGTTAGCAAGTTTATCAGACTCCTTTCCCATATAGGTTTCCAACAGCATCAGCACTCTAATAATTGGGAAATGCATATCCGAACTATTTAAAACGAAACTCAGCTTTCTCTTCTGGTAGCTGTGTTCCACCCCTTCCCACTTACTGCAGTACTGGAAATTTGCAGTTTCAATAAGGTTAGACCAGAGAGAGATATATGTTTTAGAATCGTTAGTTCCACATTGTAATGTCATGGGTTGATTTCGAATAAATAATAGTCTAACCTATTACAGTTGTGCCAGAGTGATGCGCGTCTCCCTGGGAAGTCTGTTTCCTCAACTGCGAATGTCTGGTTTTGAACACTAAGAATGAGCTAGGCTGGGTATTTTTTGGCGTTTGAATTTGCCATCGCATCGTTGTTGTTTTTGTTGTAGCAATGCTTCGCCCCACCTAATAGCTGCGACCGATCACAAATTGTCATCAATATCCTCTAACGGGATTCCAAGGAAACTTGCTGTTTCAACAGGGGTGGACCATAATGAAAGGGGTTTAGAGGAGTTGGTTCCACATTACAACTAAAGAGATAGTTGGTGTCATGTGGGGACATATTGCAAGCGGGGCATACATTTTGTATGTCGGGGTTGATTCTGGATAGGTAAGAGTTTAACCTGTTACAGTATCCAGAACGAAGTTGAGATAGAGTGACTCGCGTTTCCCTGGGGAGTATGCGTTCCTCTTCAGCAAGTTTTGGGTACTGTTCTTTGAGTACTGCATTCACCGGGCAATTCCTGGCACAAAAGTCCGACGCCTGTTTGTGGAGTTTACCAAGGACCTGCTTGTGTTTTTTTGCTTCATACGGCTGAGTTCTCAGGTGCCGTATTTCCTCAAAATGCTTACGGAGATGACTCCATAAGCCCCTAGGCGGTGTTGGCTAATCAATCAGATGTCTGTTGGGATACCTAGGTTTCTGGGTATTCAACATGAACTGTTTGGTTAGCATCTCATGTCTCTACCTGATGGGGAGTATTCTCGCCTCCTTATGTAGATAGTGTTGTGGGGACATAAGAAGACAGCCCGTGGCGATTCTGACAGCAGTATTTTGGCAGGTCTGTAGCTTCTTCCAGTGGATAGTTTTTAGGCTTGGCGACCATATGGGGGACCCGTAGCACGCAATCGGCTGGCCAATTGCTTTGTATGTGGTAATGAGCGTTTCTTTGTCTTTTCACCAAGTACTGCCAGCAAGGGATATGAGGATTTTATTACTGCTGTGGATTTTCGGAACAACTGCGGCTGCGTGCTCACCAAAATGTAGATCCTGATCAAAGGCACACCCATCGACGTGGATGTTCAAAATGGTCGACATTTAGGACGTCCATGTTGTAAATAAAGTCGCGGAGGATTTAGTCGGTGATAATGCCATGTTTCGGGATGCGAAAAAACTGGAGAGATCAGGGAGGTAGCCGTTTATTCTGTTGCAAAGTTCATCGATCTGTGGGCCTGCGCCTGTCGCCATTATTGTGCAGTCATCGGCGTAGGAAACGATAGTAACTCCTTCTGGTGGCGAAGATAGCTTAGATATGTAGAAATTAAATAAAAGTGGGGATAGGGACCCACCCGTGGCACACCTTGTTTAATTTTTTTTGGTTTTGATGTTTCATTTCTAAATTGCACCGATGCCTGCCGACCACCCAGATAATTTGCGGTCCACCTTTTAAGACATGGGAGAAGGGTATACCCTTCCAGGTCTTGCAGTAACGTGCCATGGTTGACCGTATCAAAAGGTTTTGATAGGTCTAGCGCAACGAGTACTGTTCTATGGTGGGTGTTTTGATTTAATATTGACTCGTTGGCCTCACTATGTAGATAGTGTTCGGGGGTCATAAGGAGACACCCGGTGGCAGTTCTGATTGCAGCATTTTGACAGGTCTGTAGTCTTTTCCAGTGTGTATTTTTACGACCAGGCGAGCAGACTGGTGACGCGTAGCTCATGAGCGGTCGGTCAATTGCTTTGTATGTGGCTAGCAACGTTTCTTTATATTTTGCCCATGTTCTGCCGGCAAACGACTTTGGGATTTTGTTGCGACTTTGGGCTTTAGCAACAATCTCGGTGGCATAAGCCTTGAAGGTTATTGTATTATCGAACGTTACTCCTAAGGTCTTTGGGTGACTGACAGTCGGTAGTGTGACACCATCGACGCGTACGTACAATATTTGCGACATCTGTTCCTTCCACGCCGTAAAGAGAGTGGCCGTGGATTTTGTCGGTGATAATGCCAAGTAGCGTGAGGTGATGAAACTCGAAAGATCGAAGAGATATTTTATAAACTAATTCATCAGTTGAAGGGCCAGGGTCTGTAGCCATAATCGTGCAGTCTTCAGTATAGGAAATGATTGTAACTCCTTCTGGTGGGGAAGGGAGTTTTCATATGTACAAATTAAATAGAAGCGGGGATAGGACACCACCCTGTGGCACCCCCCATTTAATTTTTCTAGGTTTAGAATTATCGTTCTTAAATTGAACCGATGCCTGCCGACCACTCAGATAATTAGCGGTCCATTTTTTAAGACAAGCATGAAGGTGAGAGCCTTCTATATATTGGAGTAGCGCACCGCGGTTGACTGTGTCAAAAGCTTTTGACAGGTCAAGTGCCATGAGCGCCGTGCTTTGATGGGGTTTTTACTGATTTCATCCGTAATTAATCTGAATGTTAATGGTATTGAGCGCTGTGGTGGTGCTGTGCATTTTAAGGAAGCCATGTTGGTGCGTGGCTAGGCGAATATTTGCGTGAAATGAGGGAGCAGAACGGTTTCCAATGTCTTAGCTACTGGCGAGAGGGGTGATATCGGTCGATAAGACTCGCCTTAGTTAGCTGGTTTGCCAGGCTTTAGTAGCGGAATTATCCTTGCCATTTTCCATTTTTTCGGGAATAACGAAGGATTCCAGTGACAGGTTCGCCAAGGTGTTTGAGTATTGGCATGGCTATTTCGTCGGGGCCTATCGATTTGGAGGGTTTGGAATTGCGGACGGCTTCTTCAACCACCTCCCTGAGTTGGCGAGACACCTTTTACGTGGAAAAAAATTACCTATTGGGAAAATTGCCGTGAATTTGTCGTAATTTATCCGTGAAACAAAAAAATTTGCCGCGGCCATATTTTAGGAAACGTCACGTGAAGTTAGCGTTCCACCCTCAGAAAACCACCATAGCTATCAGCTAGGAAAATAATTCTTGCACACGAATTTGCCGAAAAAAAAATTCTAATTTTTTTATGGTGCACCGCCAACTTCAATGAAGTTAGAGTGCCACTTTTCGAAAACCACCTTAGAGAACAGTTAGGAGAATAATTGTTGCACGTGAATTTGCCGTAAATTTGACGTAGATAAGTGCCATATTTTGTAACTTCGGAAAAAAAATTAAAAATTTTTTTTATGGTGCACCGTATGGTAAGTGGCATATTTTATTTTTATAGTTACAGCTTTTTGATATAATTTTCTATGAGCTATCTGTCAAAAAAGCTGCAGCTAAATATGAAATCTATTTTATTTTGAGTATGACTATGTGCCATAGTCTTTGCATGTTCCTTCATAAACCATTCCACCGCTTAAAATATGAGTTGCATATATATTGTAAGTCTGAGCAGCAAGTTTATGATGACCTGGGCATCACTAGCGAAAGATTTTTATACTCAGTTGAGCAGAGCTCACAGAGTATATTAAGTTTGATTGGATAACGGTTGGTTGTACATATATAAAGGAATCGAGATAGATATAGACTTCCATATATCAAAATAATCAGGATCGAAAAAAAAATTTGATTGAGCCATGTCCGTCCGTCCGTCCGTCCGTCCGTTAACACGATAACTTGAGTATCTTGATGAAATTTGGTCCACATTTTGGTCGATTTCTGGAAAACGCCTTCACACCACTCCCTTTTAAAACTCTCATTAATACCTTTAATTTGATACCCATATCGTACAAACTCATTCTAGAGTCACCCCTGGTCCACCTTTATGGCGATATCTCGAAAAGGCGGCCACCTATAGAACTAAGCCCCACGCCCTTTTAAAATACTCATTAACACCTTTCATTTGATACCCACATCGTACAAACATATTCTAAAGTCACCCCTGGTCCACCTTTATGACGATATCTCGAAAAGGCGAACACCTATAGAACGAAGGCCCACTCCCTTTTAAAAATACTGATTAGCACCTTTCATTTGATACCCATATCGTACAAACAAAGTCTAGAATCACCCCTGGTCCACCTTTATTGCGATACCTCGAAAAGGCGTCCACCTATAGAACTAAGGCCCACTCCCTCTTAAAGTACTCATTAACTCCTTTCGTTTGATACCCATATTGCACAAACGAATTCTAGAGTCACCCCTGGCCCACCTTTATGGCGATATCTCGAAACGGCTTCCACCTATGGAACTATGGATTACTCCCTTTTAAAATACTCATCAACACCTTTATTTTGATACTCATATTGTACAAACAAATTCTAGGACCACCCCTGCTCCACCTTTATGGCGATATCTCGAAACGGCGTCCACCTATGGAACTAAGGATTACTCCATTTTAAAACACTCATTAACACCTTTCTTTTGATACCCATATTATACAAACAAATTCTAGGGTAACCCCTGGTCCACCTTTATGGCGATATCTCGAAAATGCGACCGCCTATACAACAACCACCACTCCCTTTTAAAACCCTCATTAATACCTTTAATTTGATACCCATATCGTACAAACGCATTCTAGAGTCACCCCTGGTCCACCTTTATGGCGATATCTCGAAAAGGCGGCCACCTATAGAACTAAGCCCCACGCCCTTTTAAAATACTCATTAACACCTTTCATTTGATACCCATATCGTACAAACATATTCTAAAGTCACCCCTGGTCCACCTTTATGACGATATCTCGAAAAGGCGAACACCTATAGAACGAAGGCCCACTCCCTTTTAAAAATACTGATTAGCACCTTTCATTTGATACCCATATCGTACAAACAAAGTCTAGAATCACCCCTGGTCCACCTTTATTGCGATACCTCGAAAAGGCGTCCACCTATAGAACTAAGGCCCACTCCCTCTTAAAGTACTCATTAACTCCTTTCGTTTGATACCCATATTGCACAAACGAATTCTAGAGTCACCCCTGGTCCACCTTTATGGCGATATCTCGAAACGGCTTCCACCTATGGAACTATGGATTACTCCCTTTTAAAATACTCATCAACACCTTTATTTTGATACTCATATTGTACAAACAAATTCTAGGACCACCCCTGCTCCACCTTTATGGCGATATCTCGAAACGGCGTCCACCTATGGAACTAAGGATTACTCCATTTTAAAACACTCATTAACACCTTTCTTTTGATACCCATATTATACAAACAAATTCTAGGGTAACCCCTGGTCCACCTTTATGGCGATATCTCGAAAATGCGACCGCCTATACAACAACCACCACTCCCTTTTAAAACCCTCATTAATACCTTTAATTTGATACCCATATCGTACAAACGCATTCTAGAGTCACCCCTGGTCCACGTTTATGGCGATATCTCGAAAAGGCGTCCACATATAGAACTAAGGCCCACTCCTTTTTAAAATACTCATTAACACCTTTCATTTGATACCCATATCGTACAAACAAAGTCTAGAATCACCCCTGGTCCACCTTTATTGCGATACCTCGAAAAGGCGTCCACCTATAGAACTAAGGCCCACTCCCTCTTAAAGTACTCATTAACTCCTTTCGTTTGATACCCATATTGCACAAACGAATTCTAGAGTCACCCCTGGTCCACCTTTATGGCGATATCTCGAAACGGCTTCCACCTATGGAACTATGGATTACTCCCTTTTAAAATACTCATCAACACCTTTATTTTGATACTCATATTGTACAAACAAATTCTAGGACCACCCCTGCTCCACCTTTATGGCGATATTTCGAAACGGCGTCCACCTATAGAACTAAGGCCCACTCCCTTTTAAAATACTCATTAACACCTTTCGTTTGATGCCCATATTGTACAAACAAATTCTAGGGTCACCCCTGGTCCACCTTTATGGCGATATCTCGAAACGGCGTCCACCTATGGAACTAAGGATTACTCACTTTTAAAATACTCATTAACACCTTTCTTTTGATACCCATATTGTACAAAGAAATTCTAGGGTCACCCCTGGTCCACCTTTATGGCGATATCTCGAAACGGCGTCCACCTATGGAGCTAAGGATTACCCCCTTTTAAAATACTCATTAACACCTTTCATTTGATACCCATATCGTACAAACGCATTCTAGAGTCACCCCTGGCCCACCTTTATGGCGATATCTCGAAACGGCATCCACCTATAGAACTAAGGCCCACTCCCTTTTAAAATACTCATTAACACCATTCGTTTGATGCCCATATTGTACAAACAAATTCTACGGTCACCCCTGGTCCACCTTTGTGGCGATATCTCGAAACGGCATCCACCTATAGAACTAAGGCCCACTCCCTTTTAAAATACTCATTAACACCATTCGTTTGATGCCCATATTGTACAAACAAATTCTACGGTCACCCCTGGTCCACCTTTGTGGCGATATCTCGAAACGGCGTCCACCTATGGAACTAAGGATTACTCCCTTTTAAAATACTCATTAACACCTTTCATTTGATACCCATATCGTACAAACGCATTCTAGAGTCACCCCTGGTCCACCTTTATGGCGATATCTCGAAACGGCGTCCACCTATGGAACTAAGGATTACTCCCTTTTAAAATACTCATTAACACCTTTCATTTGATACCCATATCGTACAAACGCATTCTAGAGTCAACCCTGCTCCACCTTTATGGCTATATCCCTAAATGGCGTCCACCTATAGAACTATGGCCCACTCCCTCATAAAATACTCTTTAATGCCTTTCATTTCTTACACATGTCATACAAACACATTCCAGGGTTTCCCTCGGTGCATTTTCCTACATGGTTATTTTCCCTTATGTTGTCACCATAGCTCTCAACTGAGTATGTAATGTTCGGTTACACCCGAACTTAACCTTCCTTACTTGTTGTATTTGAGTTAGGTAGAATTTTCTGCATTATGCCTGCTATGGTTTTTATGATAAAAAGAGTGTGTCAGGATGGAGCGTCCGTAACGTGGGAAACACCCATACGCAAAGATAAATAGATGAAAAAAACAGTAGCGATCCTGTTCATCTTTTGAAGCAGCAATTAAGGATAAAAACCCGCTGAGTATTGCACATTTGTACATATTGTACATTTGTTGAAAGTTTTGTTGTTGTATTAGTAGAGTGGTCACCAAAATGAAAACTGAGCTGTGTGAGTAAAACTAAAATCATCTTATTGGTAGTGGTTTAGTTGCTGATGAAAAATCAATGAGGTAGGAAGTATGCACGCATGTTTGTTAACACACAAAAAGTAATTCGTAAATATGCCATACAAATACTACTTTATTGCTTGAGTCTAATAGCTTCGTCACATAAGCTGTTTTTCATATATGTAGATGAGTTTAAGGCAAGCTTATGTATTATGAGTAGATTGCACGTATTTTTATGGAGAACGGCAGAATGAGCGACACTGGCGCCATCTGATATTGAAAAGTAGCCAACTCCCAAATTTTGTTGCAAGCCAATCATAAGAAGAAGAATTTAAAATTTGCTTTGGCTAAGGGTGTTGGCACGCTTTGCAAGTGAAATTATTTTTTTCACTGTTTGGTAAATTTTCTAACATTTTTCGCAATTAAAAACTGCAATATAACAATCGAATGGAACACAAAATATGGTAGCAAGTATTTTTGTTGTATAGGGAGAATGGTTATAACAGTGTTTCGCTAAATTTTTTATGTGAATCGGCAAGGCGTAATAAACTTCAATTGCCAAATCTGAAGTTCTTTCATATTTACAAACGCAACATCTTGGTTGATTGTGGCGATGTTATTGGAATGCATAAGCTTGTCTTAAACGCATCTTTATGAAAAATGTCATTGTGCCGCGGCATTTAGGAAAAGCTAAATACATACTTTGTTCCTTTTTAGCAGCAAATAACACACATGAAGTAAACAAACATGGGAAGGTCATATATATACATAAGTATGTACATTAGACTCGGTCGATCTATTAACACATTAGTAACAATATCGCGCCATCGATTTTTCGATAGGATTTAGATTCAGGAAAAAAAGTTCTACTACGCATGCCCAAAAAATAATTTTCGAACCTGCGAAAATTCATTTTTTTTTTTACTTTTTTTCAACTTTGATTTGTAAGGTTTGTTCCATGACCTACTAAAAAAATTTTCATTTGATTGTAAAATTATTTATTTTTTTTTTTCCGAAAAACTGTTATCGCCTACGTTTTTAGCGGACATTTTTGGGTCGGACAGGGCATACATATGAACATTTTTTTAGGTCATGAAAAAACCTTAAAAATCAAAGTGGAAAAAAAGCCAAAAAAAAATTTAATTTCACACGCTCGACAATTATTTTTTTGGGTAAGCGTAGTGGAACTTTTTTCTCCTGAGCCCAAATCCTATCGAAAAATCGATGGCGCGAAATCGGTTAACTATCGTCCATACAAATCGACCCAGCCCAATGTACATATGTACGTGTGAACGTGGCCGTAACTATCCACTTAGTTGTCCTATTTGTGATACTCAAGTATGAGGAGTATAGAGAATATTTTCTAAGATCTGAGCCGCAGCTTTTCTCTAGTTTACGTTGCATTTTACGAAATCTTTAATCCGCTTATTGCGTAAGTTGATGTCTATTGAAATGGCACATGGAATAGAAATTGGGTTACCCAAATCACTATTAGACGGTTTAGTTACACTTAGCAAGTGCGCGAACGTTTTATTACAAATTTTAATATTTTTATGAACAATGGCTTGACGTCCCCGCGGTAAACCGTGCAAAATTGACCCAACTTTTTTAGCCAGTCGAATTTTTTTTAAGAATGCAAGAATAATTTTCCTAACTGATCTCTAAGGTGGTTTTCGAAAATTCTCTGGCACCATAAAAAAATTTAAATATTGTTTTTTCGAAATTATAAAATATGCTACTTATCTACGGCAAATTCGTGTGCAAGAATTATTTTCCTAGCTGGTCGCTAAGGTGGTTTTCTGAGGGTGGCACGCTAACTTCACGTGAAGTCGGCGTGCCACCCTATATTTTCTAAAATATGGTCAAGGCAAATTTTTTTGTTTCACGGATAAAATACGGAAAATTTACGGCAATTTTCCAAATAGGTAATTTTTTTCCACGTAAAAGTTGTCTTGCCAACTTCAGAGAGGTGCTTCAACATCTGTGGGGGTAATAGTAATGGGTGGGACGTCGTGTTTATGTTTATGAGCTTTGTCTACAGAAGAATGCATTACAAATTGTCGGCAAAAGCCGCTCGCGCATTTCTTCGAATCAGATAAAATTTTGTCACCCAAGGCAATACATACTTTATCGTTGTGTTTGGTAGGATTAGAGAAGGATTTGACGGTTGACCACAATTTACCAACATCCGCAGAGAGGTTGCAGTTCTTTAGATACTACTCCCATTTGGCACGTTTATGTTCATTTACCAGCCGCATGATATCCAAATTAAGGCTCCTAATAAAGGGGTCTCTAGGGTTGATGTGTCTCGCAAGGTCACATTTTTTGTTTGCTAAATTTGCGGCTTCGACCGGGAAATGCGGTATGATTTCAGGATTTCCGAATTACATGTAAAGTTACTCCAGTGGTGAATTACCTTCTATCGATTTCATTCTTTACTTTTCTATAACTTACAAGTTCTCTGTTTAAAATGTTATGTCAAACATTTATACAAGTTTTGTTCGAAACAATCAAGTGTGGCAACTCCAAGTGTTTTCTGCCATGAAAAGCTCTCAGCGGAAACTCATCTACCTTGCAGATGCCGTTCGGAGTCGGCATAAAACATGCATGTCCCGTCCGACCAATTTGTAGGGAAAATCAAGATGAGCACGACGCAAATTGGAAGAGAAGCTGGGCTTAAAATCTCTTCGGAGGTTATCGCGCCTTACATTTATTTACAACTTTTTTATTCAATTGACTACTAAAACGGTCAATTACGAATCAACGGTTTGTGCGCAGTTGACTCAACATCTTGTTGCGATGGATAAAAATTGACAGAAATTTCGGTTGAATTGACCCATATCTCGGTTGATTTTACCAGTCTTTTTCTTTCAGTGTAAGACGGTTTTCGCCACAGAGTAGCGTACTGATATCAGGGCGATAGCCACTTGGACAGCAGGTGGCAGGGGGAATATAGATGTTAATTATTTCTAGGTCAACATCGCCTAACCGGATGGTTATGCCTTGACTTTCTAAGGTATTATCCCTGCGGCTGATGTTAGGTTGAAATAGACTATACTGTACAGGGTGGAAAGTGATAAAGGCAAGGCCACCACCATTACCCCTTGTGCGATCTTGCCTATGAATCCGCAATACGGATATTATTTTTATTCATGTAGTCAACTAAATCCGCGATCTTGCCTGTTAAACCGTTACAATTAAGTTGCAGAATTCTGAAGTGCATAGGGGGGGGCAGTCGTCACTCTGGGAGTCAAAGATTGCTGCTGGTGTACCTGGTGTCAGTAAGTTGGTACTAGTGTTTTGGCAGCAAGTTGCAACGAATGTGCCGGTCGGACGATTTCCGTTTGTAAGCCCAGAGCATCTTATGAAGGTGGCATAGGACAAAGCACATTGGACAGATGCCGCGATCGCAAAAACTCTGGGCCGGCATACGGAACACACGGTGTGGGGGACGAGGAGTTGATGACTCCTTCTTACGCGAGTACGAGTGTCAGAGAGGGAGGGGAGGGACGGGGGCAAAAGCTGGTGCTAGGCATTGCTACTATCCCTGCTACGTAGATTGTAGTGATGGGTTGTAGCGACCGCAATAGGTGGAAGTGACTTTAGCCGTGAGCAACAGCGCACGGTTGATGTGGACTGCTGAGCAGCGTCGCTGCTAGAAGGTGGCGGAGGTACGTTTGAGAGTGAACCGCGGGACGTCCTTGGACGTGAACAGCAGAAAACCACAAACGCTTTACAGAAGTTTTGGGGCGACGAACGTTGAGTTCTAACCCAGAAGAGCCCGAACGATGCAACCATCTTTTACACGTGACACACTGACAAGAGTATGACCGTCTAAGATAAATCCTTTTCCGACATATGCAGCAGAACCACAGCCTGGGGTTAGGATCGATACCTTCCCGGTGCAGGAGGGTATGGAGCAGTCCAGCTGCAAGGAACTGCTGCGAGGATGACAATTTGTGAGAGGGCCGCAGCAAATTAAATGGGGTTACACTGAAATGACAGCCCTTTGTCGGGAAAAAAATCCCGAGTCGCTCCGGTACGCAGAACCGGCTGCCTTGGGAAGCGTGCCGGATTTCGTCATAGGGCTTATGGAAATGGGCCGCATCCCCCTTGGACATGACTTTCCTCATTCTCGTCGTTTCGCTGAAGCATTCTAAGTCCGCACAGAAATTTTTCCATGAAATCCTCTTGGGTGGTTTCTCCCTCAACAGATCTATATTCGTCCCAACACTCTTCATTTTCCGCAACTTCTGCCAATTTAAGAATCTCTTTTACGTGCCCTCTAAAAAGAATCAACTCCTTCATCCACCATGGTGGCTTTGCTTTCCTTTGAATTTTCTCCTCCAACTCCTCAACGGTGGTAACATCTTTAGGCTGTCAAGGTCTTCTTTATATACATTTCTGAAATTTTCTCTATGCTGAAGCTGATAATGCATGGTCTGAGAAGGATGCCCTGTCAAGGGCCCTCTATTCATACCCGATATATAGTGCTCACAGCTCAATGTGTTATCAATCATATTGCTTGACGTTGGCCCAACATATGTAGGAACGCTACTCCTGTTAGCAACCTGTAGACTAATCTGTAGTATATAAAAAAGGGATTCAACTCTACCGTTAATATCGTCTCTTCCCAATACGCTGTGATGCGCATTCGCATCCGCACGTATGATCAGCCGTCATCTGCACCCTTCTTGATGCACCAGCCTTTTGAACTTTTATGGTTGGGCTAAGGGACGGATCTTTTCCCCCTCTATTGCTACCATTTCTAGGTCTTCCGCGCTGAAGTTAGATAGAATACACGAGTATGGGTATTTTGTAATCATGACTGCAGATCTTCCCTGCTGTTCGGTTTTGTGTAATAAACACTGAATCCGCGAGCGCTGAGTATAGAAAACTTTCCTCGAGATGAGAGCCATGGCTCCTGTATCAACACCACATCAAACGAACCCTCCTCAAGTATCAGGAGGAGCTCGCTCGACGCCACTTTACTGTGTCGGAGATTTATCGTCATTGATCTCTCCAAATTCGCTGTTTCCAGAGTCTGTAGGTACGTTTCTCCCTCCTCTGCTCGAAGCGTCTTTGCTAGACTCGCAGCATTATTGAGCTTTTAGTCCAATTCCAACAACTCTGCCTCTACGCTTATACCCGTGTCATTTCCTGCTGCTTCTAGGTCATCGAGGTCCTTTTCTATCTATCTTGCATTTGGCATATTGTGGTTATTCTTAAAATTCTCAGCACCATTGATCTGTTTGTGCACTTCCACCACTGGCCTATCTGTTATTTACCCCTACTTCAAGGTTCTAAATACTACCATGCCCCAGGACATTTTCCCAAGCTGCGAGTGCAACACATCCTCCGATTCCGTATTAATTTGAGGGTGAAGTACTGGCCTCCCTCCACGGGTCGTTCCAATCGCGTGTTGGTATATTCGGGTTTTGACGCTGCAGCATGTAAAGCGTGTCGTCCGCCTTTACCACTCGGGAATCCAAACATTGGCCTTTGGTATCGTGAGGTTCAGCGCTCTATCAACCACCTTTAACCTTGCGCCTTCTTATTTTTGAAGGTCTGGAGCAACCCTATTGGTGCAGGTCATCAGTTTAACCCCATTGTGCCATCCAGCTGTTTCGAAGGATGGTAGCGGTTTACTTGGTTCATTATGCTTCATTTTGATTATGATACTAATCAGGTCCCCTTCTACGGATCTCCAGCTTTCAGTTGACACCAGCCCGTTGGGGTTGTTGCAATCTAGTAGTGCCACAGTCAAGACCTGCTTTGCAACTTCGTTCATCTTCTTCTCGGTGAAAACCGGAGTTTCATCGTTAGCTCCCGTTAGTATCACCGAATAAGCTGGAGTCTGGTCGTTACCTCCATTTAGGTTAATAGCATTTACGTCTTTATTTCTTATTTCCTCTTCCTGTACTACAGCTTTTAGGGTACATGGCTTTCTATAACTTACCTCTTCTCTCCGCTTTGCAGAATTTGAGGTTTAGTTCCTGTCATTCCGGCTAGTTTGTTTCCTGGTTCCGGGACTGAGGCGTTTGCCCTCCCTCTCCTGCCTTTTAAGCGCAGGATTGGCAGGATCAGCCGATCGCTGCCCCTTGCCTCTCGGGGTCCTTCCTCTTCGATGCGGTTGCAAAACTGAGGATTTCTGGGAACAAAGTTTTTGTCAGTGAACTGTCTTCGACATTGTTTCACTGTCTCTCTGGCCCATGCCAAGTGATCTCTCTCGTCGTTGGTTGGATTGACGTTAGTTCTTTGTCCGGGCTGGTAGACTGCTCCTCTATCGAGCGCACTGACTACATACTATCATCCCTATCCGCGTCCGAATCATCGTCCTAGCGATTTCTTCCTCCCGTGCTTGCGACGCCATAGCTTTTTACTTCTCATCCTTACTTACTTTAGAAGTTTTTGAGTTCATCCACCTGCAAACAAGGCAGTCTCAGCGGTCTAATGTTAAAAGTGGGGATAAAACCCGTTCGCCACAACAGCGCCCCTTGCTGTGGTAAGGCCATCATTACTTTCCGAACCAGTCCGGTATGGGGAAGGCTCCGTTCAAATACAGCCGAAAATATCGCCTGGCAGCAATTCATCCAATAGGGACCGGTTGGAAAGTATGTCAATTTTACCATGTCTAATATTATAAAAAGCGATAAATATTTCAATGAGTTTTAAGAGAAGAGGATCCATTTTTTGTCAACCCATAATTGGTGAAATAGAAATAAATTTATAATGAGTTTGTTTTAGGTCAGTAAAGAAAATAGCAACTTTATTTATCAGACTTTCAATGAATATAAACAAATTTTTTTTATTAAATTACAGTAATAACATTTCTTTGTAAATAATACATAAAAATATCGCCATTTCGATTGCGGAGTGGAATTTCACCCTATCTTAGCCACCGTTTGGAAAACGCCCAATTTAAAATATTTTGACGTGAGCTGGGGCATTGAAACAAAAAATTGTGGAATGGAGCTTTCAGCGGAGATAGGCCGATGTTCCACTCAGCAGTCATATATGCATGTAATACTCCCATATTGCTACAACAATATGTGCGCAGTGAGTTTTTAATTTACGAAGCATTTCATTGTAGCAGCTTAAGTTTTACAATTAAGAACTATAATTTAGGTACATTTCCTCGTGGAAACGAAAAACGGAAACATTTTAACAAAAATATGTCAGCACTCTGATGTTTGGGAGTGTACTTTCTCTGCACTATTAATTTAGAAGTATTACATACATTTATGACGGCATTTCATGTATAACAATATTTAGGAGGAATTAAAATTCTAAATTATAAGTTTCTTTTACATACTTATGAGCTTCACTTCCATCAGATAAATCTGTATAAAATATTGAACCACCAAATGATCCCGCAACAGCACAAAGAGTTCCCTCCACAACGCCCGGTGTTCCAGGATCTGCCAAGCTGCTTTTTTCAGTACAAATCATTGTTTTTTTAAAACTTTTCTTTTGCCCATCGAAAAAACGTTCACAATGGCTCCTCTCTATTATTTTATCAACAGAACAAATGATACTAGGATCAAATCCAATAACATTCATTTCATTTCCCGGTGTTAATGTAGTACTGCAAAGTTTTATTGGATGTATTCCAACACGTGGCTTATACTTTTCCACAGTAATTAATCCTATATCCATATCCTTATAACAATGATCGCGTTCACTCCAATATTGATAATCTAAACTAACCGCTTGGCGACATCTCCCGCCCCTTATATATCTGTCAGCTTCAACATACATCAATTTAGCTTGATTTCCCCTCACGCATTCTGAATCTGTAATTACTAAATCCCATTTGATCAATGAGCCAAGGCAAATATACATTAATCGTTCATATATTGCCAAGATATATGGTTCAGCGGTAGGTTCCGCATTCGTGAAGGTTAAAATACAAATAAGCACCACCAACAGGGGCACGAGATAATTTCGAAAAATCGTTTTAATTTAAATTAAATAGATTTGTTGAGCTGAAAGGTTGCGGTTATTGAATAAAACTTCCTTTTGGTTTGTTTCATATTCCTATATTTTAATTTAAGACTTTGTCAAACGCTTGTTAAATATTAAGTAAATCAAGATACGTTTTGTGAGCGCTATTTATACATTAGTGGATTATGTGAATAAAAAATAAGTAGAAACTTCTAGAATTCAGGAAATGGGCACAACGTAAATATTTTGGTTTATTTGGCTTTTTCAACAGAAAATTTCCATGTGACTTGTTTATATTTGCACAGTTTAATTGTGTCTTGAATTGCGAAAGGCTAAGTGATATCTCTCAACAGATTGTCGTTTGTTTATATATTTGCACAGTTAATTTGTGCTATTGAAATTCTCAATTCTATGTGTTATTGTAATATTTGACTAAATGAAAATCTGTCCGCTTATGTGTAGCGCAAAATAGTAATTGCCTTATTAGAGAAATGCCTTTCTTTTTATACAAAATTATCACTATTACACTAACACTAATACACTAAAGGTATCTACATTGCTAACATTTACATTCTGAGTTAGTAATTAGTTCGACCTAATTTTAGACATTTGTGACTGTATAAATATTTTGGCAAGCGCATTGACAAATTGTCATTGACGCTCGGTCACGCTATTAACGAATTGGTCAATGCGCCAGTTAAATGTAACCGGATATAGGTCTTGCTGTCGGCATTTGTATGGGATGTTGAACTCCCACTGTGTTGGGGTAACCATAATGTATTTTGTTGTTGTTTTTGTTGTAGCAATGCTCGCCCCACCTAATAGCCGCGACCGATCACAAATTGTCATCAATATGCTCTAACGAGAGTCCAAGGAAACTTGCCGCTTCAACAGGGGTGTACCATAAGGAAAGGGGTGTTATAGGCGTTGGTTCCACATTACAATTAAAGAGATGGTTGGTGTCATGTGGGGACACATTGCAAGCGGGGCATATATTTTGTATGTCGGGGTTGATTCCGGATAGGTAAGAGTTTAACCTGTTACAGTATCCAGAACGAAGTTGAGCAAGAGTGACACGCGTTTCCCTGGGGAGTAAGCGTTCCTCTTCTGCGAGTTCTGGATATTTTTCTTCAAGTACTGGATTCACCGGGCAATTCCCGACATAAAGGTCCGACGCCTGTCTATGGAGTTCACCAAGGACCTGCTTGTGTTTTTCCGCTTCATACGGCTGGGTTCTCAGGTGCCGTATTTCCTCAAAATGCTCACGGAGATGACTCCTTAGGCCCCTAGGCGGTGCTGGTTCGTCAATCAGATGTCTGTTGGGATGCCCAGGTTTCTGGGTATTCAACAGAAACTGTTTGGTCAGCATCTCATTTCTCTCCCTGATGGGGAGTATTCTCGCCTCATTATGCAGATGGTGTTCTGGGGACATAAGAAGACAGCCCGTGGCGATTCTGAGAGCAGTATTTTGGCGGGCCTGTAGTTTCTTCCAGTGGGTGGGTTTTAGGCTTGGCGACCATATGGGTGACGCGTAGCACGTAATCGGCTGGCTAATTGCTTTGTATGTGGTCAAGAGCGTTTCTTTATCTTTTCCCCAGGTACTGCCAGCAAGGGATTTGAGGATTTTATTACGGCTCTGAATTCTTGGAACAATTGCGGTTGCGTGCGCACCAAAATGTAGATCCTGATCAAACGTCACACCCAAGATTTTGGGGTGTAGGACAGTCGGTAGCGTAGTGCCATCAACGTGGATGTTCAATATGGTCGACATTTGGGGCGTCCATGTTGTAAATAAGGTCGCGGAAGATTTAGTCGGTGACAATGCCAGGTTTCGCGAGGCGAAAAAACTGGAGAGATCAGGGAGATAGCCGTTT